>NC_085976.1:14117913-14417913 GCF_910591565.1 Cydia splendana
GACTTTTATGACATAGTGCATGGCCGCCATTTTGGAATCCAAAATGGTCATCATTTTCGAAATCTGCGCCCCCCAAAACCTATAAAACGACATCCATGACGACTTTTATTACATAGTGCATGGCCGCCATTTTGGAATCCAAAATGGTCATCATTTTCGAAATTTACGCCCCCAAAACCTATAAAACGACATCCATGACGACTTTTATGACATACTGCATGGCCGCCATTTTGGATTACAAAATGGTCATCATTTTCGAAATCGGGGCCCCCTAAAACCTTATAAAACGACATCCATGACGACTTTTATGACATAGTGCATGGCCGCCACCTTGGATTCCAAAATTGTCATCATTTTCGAAATCTGCACTCCCTAAAACCTATAAAACGACATCCATGACGACTTTTATGACATAGTGCATGGCCGCCATTTTGGAATCCAAAATGGTCATCATTTTCGAAATCTGCACTCCCTAAAGCCTATAAAATGACATCCATGACGACTTTTATGACATAGTGCATGGCCGCCATCTTGGATTCCAAAATTGTCATCATTTTTGAAAAAAATCTTAAATTAAAAAACAATATTATAAAACCGAGCACTTTCATTTGATACCAAACTCGACCATACTGTATTGCAATTAAAATGACCAGAATAGCAAGACCCCTCACAAATGGCTTTTTAGCATTTTAAGCTCTTCTAGCTCAATAACCTCTTGTTCGAGCCTGCTCAAAATTTAATGACTAAAATATAATGCCCTCTTAACTATACGTTCACCCAATTTGATTTAAATTAGGACAAATTTACTTAAGTTATTGAGTATCAAACTATCCTCTGATAGTTCAGCTTAAAAACATCGAAATGCCGGGACGTGCTCTTAGCCAGCCGTGTGTTCAAAGTCGAATGTAAGAACACTTCGCTTCGCTCGCTCGTTCGATTAATATTAAATGCCTTTCCAGCTCTCCACTGGTAGAGCTTAATATCCAACTGCAAATACAAGTAGGTATGTACCTCGGATATTTTTTTAGCATAAGGGTAAAAAATAACACTTAAAAATTGTGAGTTGTGAGGTCTCGTCTTGTGTACACACAGTACCTAATGGAATGTTAAAGAAACAAAACCGCTCATACAATACAATACCATTTGTTTCTCACATATAAGCTTACAGTAGTTTACCAATTCGCTTACACGGTAAAATGTGTCTTGGACAGGACATGAAAGAGCACAAAATCTCGAAAGTTCTACCTATAATCAATCCTATAATTAACTGGTGACCGAAGAGCTGGCGAGTATTGCGATACAGCGAGGAAATGCCGCCAGCATCCTTGGTACAATGCCTCAAGGGCCTGCTATTATTAATTTAGTAGTCCCTACCACTGTATATATCTTTTATGTAAATAAAATACATTTTTAATTACGTTATTTGTTTCAGATAGCCAAATACTGCGGTAATGGCACACCGGTCGCCTGGCTGTAAACCGTGCCTGGTTACCGTGTGAGGTGCGCTCGGTGTGTACCGTGCGCGGCGTGCGTACCGTGCGTGGTGTGTGTACCGTGCGCGGCTGTACTGTGCGTGGTGTGTGTACCGTCCGCGATGTGCGCGTGGAGGCTGCTGCTGCTGGCTGCGTTGCCGGCGCTCGTCGGTAAGTGCCTCGAACTAAAAATACCATAAAAGTTACCAACCTTTTGTAGATTTTTTATTTCTACTCAAAATCATAAGCTATTTCGATCCTAATAGGAGAAAAAGTGTCCCAAATTTTCCTTTAATGGAAGTTTAGTATGTACCTAAATACATATGTAATTAATAATTATGTACTGTAATATGTATGTAATTCTGGACCCCATTCCTAATTTATATAGCAAATAACAATTCTACATTTTGATAACATAATGAATGCTCGATCAATGTTGAACCTTTTGACCGGTACTTCAAGTTTACACCCGTAATAAAATAGTAATTTGTACGTTTTTGATTTTTTTTTTAACCTGTCTGCTAATTTGACAAATAAGTTTAAGTGTTAGTGGTGGTTTTTATGTAAGATGGTTGTATTGGTTGTCCATTAAGGATGACTCACGCTAGACCGGGCCGGAGCTTACGGCGCTTCGTTTTCTATGGAAAGCACCACGTGATCACCGATCAGCCGTCATCGTCATATAACATGTCGGACGCCTCGGCCGAGGCATGGCCCGGTCTAGCGTGAGTCATCCTTAAAAAAGAGAGTCAAACAATGCAACCCTGTTGGCAGGTTACAAGCTTTTTATAAAACTCAACCTTGTCGGTATGTGTGTATGTAGGTACTTTTTTGATATTTTTTGTTCGGCTGTCGAAAAGACAAAGGGGAAGTGCCGCGGCCGCAAGCCGGAGCGAACAGATGCGCATTCCGCGGTCCGCGCATATGCGTCCGCGCAACGCAAATCACTACAGTTATAGGGTTGACATAGCTATAGGGTTGGCGACTTAGAATGATGCGGTATTTGTTACTACTAGAGTCTGTGCGGAAAGAGAAGAGTCGTAGAATGTATTGGATCCCATACATTTCACGACTCTTCTATTTCCGCACAGACTCCAGTAGAGTGGGATTAACCAATAAGCAAATGGTTAGGGCACCAATATCTCAGGAATCAATCATCGTATAGGAAATATTACGCGAAACTCTGCGTAGGGGGCGCCACTACCACTTTCCTTCACAATCTTGAGGATCTACCGCGAAACAAGAAAATCGAATTTTCGTTATCTAACCTCTCTAACTCTCTATAACTCTTGCATATTCGAGCGATAAAGAGGCAGATAACTAAATTTCGATTTTCGTGTTACCCGGCAGGCCCTTGTTAACAAACCGCCTTGATGCATCAATGTTATACCTATTTTATTGTCTGTGTGTGCTTGGCAGAAACCTAGGAACAGGGAAGTCTATGACTATGAGCGCTTACACAGTATATGTACTATGTACTTTGTTAAATCGTCACTATTTGATAGTAACGTATACAAATATGTAGGTATATATAACTCGTTCATTTATAAATAATCAAATTTGAAAGCTTAAATAGATTAGGTAGTGAAGGGATTTTCAATAAAAACTTATCCGCATGGGGTCTTCCGAATTTTGAATATCAAATTACTAAACATTAAAGTAATTGTAAGGGTTTGCAAGTGGGCAAGCCCGCATGCTCGGCGCATATTACCATAATGGGAAAGCTGTATTCGTGCTTGACGCATATGCAGCGCATGTGCGTATGTGCGCATGTGCGCTCTACGCAATAAGTGATGTCATGCGATTCATGAAATCACTTCAAGCGATAGGGTTGTTTCCTATAGCTAAATTAAATTGTTTCTTAGCGATCATGATTTAATATTTACAGAAATATACTAAAAAGAGCTGAAACATATTTTCGGGCTTCCAAATTTTAAAAACAACAAAACTCATTGAAAGTTGTATTCATTGTAACGTCACAGAATGCATTCTCAATTTATTTATCGTAATGGAATTACAGTTACTTGATTTAAATTAAGTACATCCTTAAATATTATTCATTTTGAGGCTTGAAAAAGAGTAGGTAGTTGACTGTAAAGTGTCGTTCTAGGAAACTTGCTAACTATGTAAACAAACGGCCATATTAAAATTGTTTAAGAATGATGAATTTACTAGTGACTTTTGTTTACATAGTTAGCAAGTTCCATAGAATGACACTTTAGTAAGCACACTACTCAATTTTTTTTATCCAAAGAACCTATAAGTTAACCACTCAGACTTCGACTAAACTAAGTTAAGTTACTAATTACCTGAATTAAGATTTAAGAAATGCCAGTCTATTACCTACCTTACAATTCGCTGCCAAAAACTAAATAGGTTTAGAAATTGAGAAGTTGGCACTGAGAAAGTTAAACGACTCTACTTTTATTATATCGATCCGCCACATCCAAATGCTTCGCAAGAATTTCTATTTATCGTCATATTCATGTCATATTATTTACACCAATATTATTAAAAAAAAAACTAATTCGTGTCAGCAGCTAGTTTAACGTTTATGCCTTGATATTGTTCGCTCTCCGGCTTGGTTATAAACGACTTACGGATATGAGTCAGAGGACTTCCACTGGATATTACGAATCTGCACATGGTGGCCACACGGCCACCACCATCATAAGCTGGCTCGCGTTTAGCGACAATAGTCTAGATTCCTGCGTGAGTCAATGCACGTGCCCGGGGCACATACGGCGCCGGTTGGCCGTGTTCATAAAGTTTTAGCTCCGTTTTTACTACCAATGGACCGACATAATTTTGGTATAGGTACATTTACGTTGATTTACGTAAGGACAATGTGGCTAATTCCGTCATAGGGGCTATTCCGTCCACTAGCGTTTATCTCGAATAACGAACAAATTTGATAATTACATCGACAAAGCAGCGATTGCATTTTGTTTCAGCAATCAAAAGCAAATGGTGTTTTTTCCTACGATTGAAAATCACAGAAAAATACGCTCGTGGACGGAATAGGTATCACGGAATTAGCCACATTGACCTTACAATTGTGTTGGTATTATGATTATGTTGGTCTATTATGTACGTATAAGTCTTCATTTTCCTCTCTTCCCCTTTCCTCATAAGTTAGAATTATTAGAAAATGAACACCCATTCCCTATAGAAGCGGAAATTCAAAATACTCACAACGTATTGACCAGTATTAAAGCTACACACAAAGGTTAAGAAATAACAGGTCAAATTGAACATAGAAATAACACACAAACGAGCATAAAATGTTTATTTATCGATAGATAGGGCGACGACCTCGAGCCGATCGGCGACTAACGCGACCTGCTGCCAGATGCTCCCATTCGTAACGTAGTCGATGTGACATATAAGATGGTACCTAATTATACACATCTATTCGAAGCACACCTGAAAGTACGACGTAAATTTATGTACACGACTATACGTAGATTCAGTGACGTATCGTGAACCAATCTAGCCGTGAGGGCAAACACATCTGCGAGGCCCTTTTCAATGTGTTTTCCCAAGGTAATAAGAAGTTTGGCTTTGCGAGGCCCCGAAGCCCGAGGCCCCATTCGCCCACGCCTAGCTACGCCACTGCGTACATTGTCAATCTCCATACATGATTATAAAGCCAAGCCCGTGACTAATTAGCGTTGTACTTATGACAACTGTCATCTCAGTGCTATTTTTAAAACTTCAAAGCGTTAATTGGATTTTACTGATTTTAGGCATGGGTATAGTACAAATACAGCGATTTAAACTCTTTGCCCGGTACTGCTGATGCGACATATAAGTAGGCACCTAATTATACACACCTATTCGGAGCACACCTGAAAATAACTAGTTTAAAATAGTAAAAGAACCCGGGGCACCTGCCCGCCCATTTCTCGCCCAACAATCGTAAAATTAACATAAATTCGTTAGTTAATTCTATTGTTGTCGCAGCGGGCACGTGCAGCTAAACTCTAAAGCCAAAGGGAGCTTTTTTTGGCCCGTTGACAGCGATGGAGCTAGTTAATCTCTTGTCAACCGACACTAAAGATATTGAGTAAAAGTGATTTGTGACGGGGAAATTTCATCTCGCTCAAATTAGGAGCTGCTGACTAGGGGTGCTAGGTAGCAACATAAAAACCACAGCCAATTTTAGTATTACTGTACGGATATGATGGTCGTTCTTGTCTACATGACAGCGCTATAAAACGGTATCCGTCACTTTCTATCCCGCGGTGTTAAAAAGTGACAGTTATTTTATCACGTGGATAATATAACTATCCATAATACGCCTGCGAGCTCTGTATTTGTACCTATTTAGTAAAGTGACAGTTTAATTAGACCTATCTACTACACAATTTGTCATAGTTTGTACTAAAATTACAGTTTTATATTATGCAGGTTTGGTACACGTAGTAGGCTTGACAAAGAACACAAACTATCAAGGGTATACGTATAATCGTGATATAGTAAGGTCAGAGTTTATGAGTTCCTTAGAATGTGCTGCTGCTGTGTCAATGATGAGGGAATTATGCCCCTTAAGAAATCGTAGTTGACCCGTACTTTCGGCCCGATTCGAACTTTAAGATACGCCAATTAATAGATCTAGAAACGATATGGATTAGATATGTCAGTATCAAATGTAACGTATCTTCAAACAAAAACGTCACTTTTGACACTGACACATCTAATACATATCGTGTCTAGATCTATTAATTGGCGTATCTTAAAGTTCGAATCGGGCAGTTTGTCTAAACTTTAACACTGCAAGTACTGCAATATTGGTCAAAAGGCCTCCTCCCGCTGTCCCGCTATTAGACTCTGACCATGCTAACTTTGCACGAACTTGGCAGTAAGTACCTACCTACTTGGCATTCATGTTGCAAACTTTAAAAGTGGCAACTTTCAGCCTTATAGATCCTAAAATTGCAATAAAATTACAAGATTTTTGCTTAACCATCTTAGATCAAATTCAAATCACGTGACAGGTGGCGCTAGCCGAGCAACCGTCCATCGTCACAGTGCGTTAAATTAGTTTCTAATTCGGGAGCATACTTATAAACAGCTGTTGGGCTTTTAACATTCTACAAATGAATGCCGCCGGCGTCGCTTTGTTTGAGTTTGCGCGCTTTGATTTGTACCCACCGGCTGAAACGTTGCAGTACTTCATTATCCTGTCCGCGGGCCTGATCTAAATTGCTTTAAACGTTGCTCATTATCCTACTTGGTTGGTATTATGTACATTCATTGCGTAAGTGATGTGGTGTGTTGAGGAAGAGGTTTATTTCTGAAGGTAAAAAGATGCTTAAGATGAAAGGAACTAGTCTCAGTACATGACCATTTACCACGCGAGCGAGCATGCTTGTAGGTACGAGTGGTCCAAGATGACCTCTAATTTCGGCAACTGGTGAGAAATATACGACAAGCGACATCCGTCCCTGATTACCAACTAGTTGGCCACATCAGTCTGCAAAGAGTTCAGAAGAACACATTGCAGATAGCGATGAGACTCAGCCCACTCTGTACAAGGAGAAGCATGCATCACACATAATTATGATTTTGAAGTGACCAGGTCAGGAACCCCGTTCCAAAACTGGCACAAAACTAATTTCAAGATTATTAATGACCCAGGGAAATAGAAAAGCGAGAATGTGATTATTTTTACATTTAATGTGGGTCGCGCGTGGCGATAGAGCTGCCAAGTCCGCTGAATGAGTGTAACTTCGTATTATTAGCGCCGCACGCGCACGTGGTAAGATTTTGGTGTTTTGCGCGGAAACGGGCGCGGGCGGCCCGCATCCGGCCCGCAGCTGGGAGGACCACCGTAATGTTTACGCGCAACACTGTGTATATACAATGTGTATGAGGAATGCAGTAGCTAAGCGCCGGCACGAGATCTGTTCTAGGAACGCGCTATTTCGCTCTCGGGGATTACCTTATTTGCTTGTGTTCTTATTCCTTAATGTAGTAAATCAGCTCCAATCAGAAATTCTTTCTTTTTAAATTTAGGCATATTAATAATGCACTTTATGAATGCTAAAAATGACTACCGGTTCTAACCTAAATACGAACACTACTGCTCCGCAAAGATACCGGCGCCAGAAACTCGGCGGGACTAATATTTTCAACACATGCCAATTTAGTTGTAGTAGCCGTGGAAAACATATTCACCTGAGACACGAATCAACTTGAGAGCGAACAGTGGCCTATCCCACAAAACTTACAATTACAATTTTACAAGTGTCAAGTTACAAATTTGTAATAATACAAATGTGCGTACCACAAAATATACAAGTAACAAATTTGTAGTGGAAAATTCATACAAATATGTAAATTTATTGTATCACAAAACTTTACAAACACTACATAATATTTTTCCGGAAAATTTACAAATTTGTAGCTGACAATTGTTTTATGCTACATTAAATTGTAGTAATAATTATACATATATGTAGAATTGTACTTACAATTTAACAATTCTCTAAACGTGTGTCGCACCCTCTTGCTATAGTTGCTACTGTACGAATACTAGTAAATGCAGTATATTTTATCATATTAAGCGATTCCAACTCTTTGTACATATACAAACAAATACAACAAATACAAATAATTTATTTCAGAACAAAATTCCATATACATTCCATTAACAATAAAATTAAAATTAACTAAAACTATAATTAATTTAATATGTTAGTAACATTAGGTAATTCTTAAAAAATGTTAGCATATGTGTATGTATGTGTGTATGTTCATATACCTACCACGAAATATTTAGTTCAAGTAGCAGTGATAGTGATCCTAGGTGTCATGAATTTCATATACTTACATATACATATATAACCCCAATTTTACTTAGCCTTAATTTAATTTACGAAATACTAGGTACTGGATAAAAAAATGCATATAAATACTTAAATTGAGCTTACCATCGTACGCCTTTTCCAATTTTGCCACATAGTGTCCCTTAAGTATATCCAATCTTTCTCCATTATTTATTCCTAAATCATTTAATTTTTGCGTTATCTCCCTCCATTTGTTTATTTACACAGTGTGCGTCAATTTATCACTAAATTTACCAAAGTTTTTGTTTTCATTTATGAGGTTTATAAATGTTTATAATGTATAATATGTAAATGCTCGTAGATAGATCACTATATAAATAATAATTAAAATTGATGTAATTCTTGCGTATTGCGTATAAAGTGAAACTACCTTCAACATTAAAGAAGTAAAATAAATTGTTACTTATTTGTAGTTGTAACATTACAATTTCGCTTGTATATTTACAAATCAACAATTCTACAATTATGTAGCTGTCGTGAGTTCGTGACATACCTTTATTCTTTGTGATACGCTTTCGACTTGTAACGAATACATATTTGTAATTATTGTGGTACATTTTTTTGTTTACAATTTAACAACTTTGTTGAATTGTACACTTGTAAAGTTTTGTGGGATAGGGCACAGGTGTTTGGCGTGAGCTAGGGCACCATCAGTCAGGAACACAATTAAAGAAACATTTGTAAACTTTATTGCTACGAGATAAGGTCTACCGATGTTCAATCGTGTGTTGCGTTGTTAGTACGTACTACGAGAAATGTGGTTTAGCGCCGGCGCCACGAGAATTTCTTGGAACATGTTGAGCGCTATTCCTCTATATAAGCTTGTGGTCTCGGTCTTTAGGAAAACATCCTTTAATCTTCTTGTTAGACCGCAGCGATGAATGCAGGATTCTATCGAACACGAAATAAAGAGTGCATTAAACTTGTCCATCGACTGGTTACAAAAGTGCTAGCTGTTTGCTATGATGGCTGTCAATTACTGGTACACATTATGGCAGTAGGCGATGGGCCGTATCGGTGGGCGCCGCTCTGCCGGACTGATCCGTTGCCAAGTGTCAGTGTTGAAATAATTTGTGCCAACCAAGATAAGAGACCGCAGATATTGCAAAATGCTTGTTAGGAGGTGTCTAATGCCGACGTGTTCTCATTAAGACAGGTGCCCGACTGGTAGCAGTGGCGAACGGCAAATATTAATATAATATAAATAGGTGAAATATTGGTAGAGGGGGCGGAGTGCTTTCTCTTAGTTTTAAAAACTATATAAAATAGCTTACGTTATCTAACCAATTAATGCTAAATTAGATGACCTCGTTTACTTTGGGATTGGTTTAAATAATTGTTCAAAACAGCTGCCTGGACTAAATCACCGGGATCGGGAGTAACCCTAATGCTTATCGACCACTTCGTTTTTATCGTGCCTGAAGCGTATAAAGAAAAATATGCCCGCAATTTGCGAGGTTCGGTGTTCGCGGTACTCCCTCTATGGTATACATAGGTATTATTGTCATATCGTCCGTGAATTCGTGATAACTTCGACCATTTATGTTATACTATGAAGTATTTGAACAAATTAAATTATTTTTCAGAAAATATTTTAGGGGGCGCCACAAGCCTTAAGGAAGTGCATATACTTGGAAAAATTTGACTAATGTCGCTGTGGCCCGGTGGCCGAGTGGTTCAGGCACCTGCCGCGATAGCAGAGGACGCTGGTTCGATTCCAGCCTGGGGCACTGGAGGCCTTGGTCACTTTTTCTTAGTATATGACATTTATTTCAGTTTATCATTTATGTTATGCCTGCAGCCTGCAGGCGTGTGTTAAATTGGCTGTGGTTATCGATATGAAAAGGACATGATAAACAAACGTCACGTTCTGACACCGTTTGATAGACGGTCGCTTTATCCTATCATTATCGCGTCCAAACTTGACTAGAGTTAAACCAAGAAAAGTCTGCAGCGATTTTTATAACACACGCAGTGCAAGTGTTATTTAAAAGTCATAATTTCATAGAAGTTTGACGTTTAAAATAAGACTTACACTGCGTGGGCTATCAAAATCGCTGCAGACTTTTCTTGGTCTAACTCTATAATCCCAGTATTCATGAGTTTTATGACGGATTAGATCAAGGCCGAGTCATCCGTAAAATGCACGCGCTCTGTGGTTCAATGCCAAGCGTACTTACATAAACTATGTATTTAAAATGTCCAAGGTATTTTTGGCTCACTTGTAGCAACCGTTTTAGATCATTGTTCTTTCGCTGAGCTAGATTTTATTTATATATTTTGTATCCGGGTTATTCAGCGTGTAGTCATCGTAAGCACCTAGCTGAGGGTCATAGTCATAGTAGCTCTTTTCTTTATTATAAAAACATACATCAGCCATTACTCACTTGCGCAAATTTTAGAGTTTAGCTACCTTTAGTTTAGTTAGGTTATCCGATTTGACTATACCTTCTAAGTGCTATGGCAACCCTATGGGGCGAAGCTAAATATGCACCCACACTCGGCGCAAAAATGAACGAAACTGAATGAACGAAACAGTCGTATGTTTGCAGGTGTAGGTGCCGGCGAGGTGGTGGAAGCGGGACCCGCCTTCCTACCGACGAGAAGATCACTCAATGTGGCGCCTGGCGAAGAAGCGGTGCTGGCATGCCGCATCGCGCGCCTCGGAGACAAGGCGGTGAGTAGCTTCTGCAATTTATGGAATCTTGTTACCGCTGGCTATAGTAGGTACAGACTCTTTGTTGCTAACAATGGTGCAGTGCAGGTAGGGGAGGCGTACAGTAGCTATTCCTAGTTCCTACCGACGCGACGAGAAGATCACTCAGCAATGTGGCGGTAAGTAACAACTTCTGCAACCTATTACAACCTGGTGCTGATGATGCGTCTTATATCATGCTAAACAAACATGCCTCGTCTGAAGGTAGATGGACCACCCAACATAGAGAGGCGTTATTGCGATGCATATTGTTGGATGGTGTCGATGGTGACAATTTGTTGGATGATACCAAATATACTTACTACTCTTTGATAATAACGTAAAAGTCATCAACATAGTAGAACAGATAGGTACCTATCTTCTGTAAGGTTGAGATGTGTAAAGTTGACACTGAACGGTCCCGCTACTCCAGCTGAATCCTTCGACAGTAAACAAACATAGATTTAGATTCCCATGGCATTTGTGATCGTTAATAGCAGGCAAAGGCATTCCTACGGCCTTCATTCATTTATAAACCATTTTTCAGTTCCAACGCTTGCCAAACAACTTGTAAATAAACCGTCATGTCACGATCGTGGAATGTTTGTGTCATATATTCGGCAGTGCTATTAGTCACGATGGGCGTCGATCGAAGCCGGCGCCTGGAATCAAAATAACTTTTTAAAACATGTTGGTTGCATTCACAATTTGGTTTATGACTCGGAGTAATTAACAATGGAGCCGCCATTAACAGGCGTTCCCCTCTGTCGAAAATAGGCGACCAATGGTCAACCACATGTTAACCATATGTATGGACTGACGTTTATCTGACATGACGTACCTATACATTTGATGTGCCCCTCCCCCGCACAAAACGGCAGACTATTTTGTACCGAAAATTTTAGACATGGCGTCTCCGTTGGTTATATCCTCTAAGGTTTATGAAACGAGGTTTTATTGGCTATATACGAGGGAGATGTGACAAGCTGGGCTGGGAAAATGTGGACTTTCATGTGGACATCTCCATACCATTGGACAGTTTTCAACACTTTCAAGTCCTTCAACAGTCACGTATTAGGTAACATACCGGCTAGGGTGGTGCCTCAGTCAAGTACAGAGCGAATAAAGATCCCAGATATGGTGGTCTGCAAGTGCACATTGGATAACGCTGTTCCATCGCTATTTTATTTATACGTGTGCATCGCTGACTCGCTCATACAAAGTCAAAGTCAAAATATACTTTATTCATGTATAGCTCTAGGAACAAGCACTTAATACGGCGTCCGGATTCGGGTCAGTATAATAGCCGTGTAAGATTTTAAAAGACTAAGCAGGCAACATCGATGCCAATTTTCGCCTATTATAGTTACTCGGGGCGCAAAACAAGTGCCACACGCACCAAGTGATCTTTAAGGCGTATCCAGATTAGTCAATTTTTCGCCAATCTCATTAAATTGCCCGATCGAATCAGGAGGTGCAGACCAAGTGCGGCAAACGGCAATTTGGCTCGCTGATTCGATTGCCCGATCAAATCAGAGTGCGGACACAAAAATGCCAATTTTCGAAGCTAGTATCTATGGAATGCTAGGATCTGTACGTGCGTTTGTTTATGGTTCTAAAATTGGTGATTAAATTGTGTACGTGTGGACGCTAGATGAGATTGGCGCCAATTATTTTCCTGATCAAATCGACCGATTTGATCAGGCCCGTCTGGATACCACTTTAGGCTAAAAAGCTTGTGACCCCACCCCTACAAGGATAAAATAGGCGATACAGTAGAACATGCGCGGGCGCCGCGTGGGAACGGTAGCCGCTGTTATGATTTGTTTATTTATATCAGCGTACGTTACATTTATCATTATTTAAGTAGACGCATGATGCTTTTTGTAACATCTTGTTATTACTTGAAAAATAGCTTGGTCGGTAAACTGTCAAATTTTGAAAAACATCCCATACACATTTAGATGCTCCTCCTGGGCCCTGTGCTAGGTCTCCAATAAATAAATTGTACCTATTGTTGTATTTTGTTGTATTTGCGAAAAAAATAACTACATATAATTTGACCCTGTGACCCCCCTTATCTTAAAACAGGATTCGCCCTTGCGTCTAAAAAATAGTAAATAGGTATATTTTTTTTTTATTTATATTCGACAATTTTGAGCTAAGTATTGTCGTTTAAGAGAATTGTTAACGAGAGATGATCTTCAGAGTTAACTTATTACCTATACGGCTTAAAGTTAATGATAATATCGATACAGACTCAGTATTTGATCACATTTTTTACGAGTTTCCCTTCCGTTGCTGTATCCGAGAAACGACAATTACTTTATTTAAACGACAATTAATTACCAGCGATAAAAACGCCCGAACAGACACCCAACGCTCTGTGTTTAGATGAATCCTAAAATTTCAGCCTCACAACCCAAACCTAAAGGCCAACCGCCAATATAAAAAAAATGTTATCTGCCTCTATCCCTCTTGCATATTCGAGATTTTTCAATGTTATCGATAGCCTCGATAGGCCCTCAGCGCTTGTTAGAACGTGACAGGCATAGTGACAAGCGATAAAAATGCGCCCGTGCTACTGCCGCTGGACTACTTAGGGGCTGTCCATAAATTACGTCATCGATTTTTGACCGGACTTTGCCCCTCTCTCGGCCGAATACCGAATATTCGGCGACCGAATATTCGAATATTCGGCATGACATGCGAGCATTTTGAGTCACAATTATTATGAAAACTGTTCGCTAACAAAGCACAACGTTTGCTAAGATATATTTTTATATTGAACAGAATTAATGAATGTAGTTAGAGCCAATCAAATGAGACCCATGATAAAAATAAAATATTTTGTAATCAACAAATGCTCAAAAACGTGCCTTCGTATTTACCTACTTTCCGAGAATACATTTTAAATATTAAATATTACCTAGTAGGTTATTTTTTCGTGTAAGTTTTCTTTTTAGGGAGGTGCAACAGATATCCGGTATTCGGCTGAATAGTAGCAACATTCGGCCGAATAGGCCGAATACCGAATAGTTGCCGAATATTCGTGGCATCTCTAGCTATAACATTTATTGGTTAACCAACCAAAAACCTAAAGATACAGAGTATAGACGCCGACACTCAAAAGACGCTACTGTGGGGTGGACCTAGGGCTTGCATTCCGGTCTCGGAATCTCGGTCAAATTTTCCGATATTACAATTCCGGAATAGATACAACTGAATATCGAAAATTCCGGAATTGGATTTAAGTACTTTTTTTTAGGTTTTAATACGTTTATTATTGAACATTGTTAAGAAACTACACTATACTTGTGTTTTTTGTTGTTATTAAGTGCCTCTTAGTCATTTAGTGAACTACTAAAGCAGTGGGACAAAATGGGCTCATAAAAAAAGCAAAGCGATTTACTTGCTTAGAATAGTCAGAATAGTCTAAATCCTACATAAGCGAATTTTAAGAATTGAAATTGAATAATATTTGAATTCTTTATCTTCGATTCAGAGATAATACTAGGTTAGAAAAAGTAGGAAGCTATATTATTATATTTAACTATTTTATAAAATTATGCATCGAATGGTTTGCTAGCAACTATAGCTTCGCCAAATGCCGTATCATAGAAGTGAATAAAAGTAACCATTAAACAGCACCATTAAACATTAATTGTATATATGTAGTGGTAAAATAAGAGGTGAAAAAAAAACGTAGCTACCTACTACAAATTAAATTTCTCTGAAACAATACTAACTTTAATAAAGTATCAGAATTTCACATTTTTTGTTGTTTTTTTCTAAAAAATCGAATAACAATATGATAAACCCTAACTCTGGAACCAGTTCCGGAATTCCGGAATTGGAATCCACTATGGAAAATTAGTTCCGGAATTGGAAACCATCCGATATTGCAAGCCCTAGTGGACCATAGTGTTTCGTTTCTCTGCGAACGATTATCATCTTGCTAGACCCCCTGAGTTCCTATTGCTCGAATATGAAAGACCGATAGAGAGGCAGCCAACTAAATTCCGATTTCGAGGTTCACGTAAACCCTCTGATATATATGCATCATATTCTAGTGAATGAAGTGCAGTTTTACGCAAACTGTCAAGCGTGAAGAATCAGTGAACCCGTGGCCTTGCGTACGCGCCGGTTTTAGCCGCTTCCGGGAAACGGGGGCGTTCGCGCGCGCCTAGGACTTTGACAAATACTAATTGAACGGGGCGGCGCCAAGAGGCATAAGTTCAAAGAAATATGAAGTTTCTTCGATCGTTTAGGAGTTATTTATGCCATGTAGAGTTAGTTGAGTATATGCTCCAAAGAAAAATCGTGCCATGAAAATAGACTAAAACTGACACGACGGTCTAATTCCAATCCAATACAGCCTAATTTTCCCCCAAAGTTTCATATATTGGCATAGGTATAAATTTATCAATTTGACATGGTTCTATGGTCGCCCTACATATCCTAGTCCCATTTTGCTAACTATAGACAAAGTACAAAGTAGATGTCCGAGAGCTCGTCACTGTCGTTCATCAAGTTATCTTTGAAGTCAACATTGTCATTAGAGATGATAGCAGGGTGTCATCTATTGGAAATTTCCATGTCAAGCACTAGAACGTTTACCTGACTCTTATTTCAGCCTCTAGCCGCCCAGACATCAGAACTGGCCAAAACAATTGCAATTTTGATTTCTCTAAATAAATATTCAAATAAGAATGGAATGGCAGACCTTTTTATAGGTATAGGAGCTGAAATCCTAAAACAATTGAGTTCAATTTCTTTCTCTACTTATGCACTGGGAAATACCTCTACGTAGAGAGATACTCGCTGCGCGTCTGATTTACGCACGAAGCTCTGAACTTGCCATTTGCAAGCCATCAAAGCCATTTGATGTGACGTGCAACGCTCATTACGCGCTGTATCGTGCACGACACAATAAATCTGCGCTTTAGATTGCGGTGGAGTTCAGCCGTAAATATAAGCTGCGCATAGTTTCAGGAGAAATGTCAAAACAACACGCACTTCGAAAGGAATTTTCCAAGTATAATGTAACCTGTTTCGAAATCTTCGTCCCAATAAAGTGGCCTCAAAAGTGCCGTCCTTAAAAAGTGAAATCCCCAAAGAAAGTGATCATCTCGCTATAAGGAACAAGCCACGGTATTGCAGCACAGACGGTGCGAGGTTTTCTGGAGGGACTACAGAATGGGATTCTGCAAAAAAGAAGAAGAACGTAGGGAACTTATATTTCGTGAGGGAGCAATTGAGCATGGGCACAACAAGCGCCCAACCCGCGTTCCCGCGGAGTGCGCTTGTTTGCCACCGACTGGTGAAAAAAAAATGGTACTTGACTGCTTGCCGGGTTGGTCGACTATTGGGATATATTTCATATATTCGACAAGTCATAGGCCAGAATTCGCATCTTGCAAAATGTAAATCGAGCGTTAACACATAAACGTCACCACCTAAGCATGAACACGCCAACGATCTCAACAACCCGTGCGAATATGGTTCACGAACGTTTCTAATATCCAGAATCTATTCATAGTGCCGGAGTGCGCATCGGTGCAAGTTTACGGCGCGCAATAAAATGAAGTGAGCATGAAACTGGCGGAGTCAGTCGTAAAACTCGGAGGCGCTCGCCATCTGCTAAGCTCCGTCAACAATGCCGGAAGGCCACTGCAGTTTCTACAAGCAGCGACCTATTATAGGTACTGTCTAGATCCTGTTCGAAATCTGCGGGTACGTTGACTACTTACGTAACAGCTCACATGAAACTGGCGTCGGTCGTAAAACTCAGAGCTGCTCGCCATCTGCTGACTCAACTCTATCCTATCCGTCAACAATGTCTGAAGGCTATTAAACTTCTACTTCTTCTTTGTCAATCCCTCATTACTCAGGATAGTGACCACTTGGTTTTGCAGTTTCTGTGATTTGTCTCCCGTAGCCCTCACCGCTACATCTATTTCTAAGTCTGATAGGTTGGCCGTGAAATCGCCACTTATCACAAAAAGTAACCATATGCTAGTCTCTCACGTTCTTACTTTCTACGGCTTAAAGGGCCCCGTGTTAAGAGCTAGCGTGTGTGTGTACTTTATTATAATTGCTTGCAGAATTTTTTGATTCATATTTGTATATTGTGTCCTCAGGTCTCATGGGTGCGGGCAAGGGATCTCCAAATCCTTGCACACGACGGAGCTGTATTCTCAGCAGATCCACGGGTCGCGGTGGGCGTGCGGACGGAGCGCGGCGTCGTGACGCACACGCTGCGTCTTGCGCGCCTGAGAGAGTCCGACGCGGGCCGGTATGAGTGCCAGCTGAATACGGATCCTAAGCTCAGTCAGATTTATAATCTCACTGTCACAGGTTGGTTTGATTCTATTGTTTTACACATAAAAGTAATGAAATCTCTGACAAGTGTAGTTATTAGCACACTACTGGAGAATAGAGACCATCTTGGTCAGTTGTTTCCAAAAGAGATGAAGTAATATATTCGGGGCAGTACCCTTAGACACCGTAGGAATCGTAGGATGGCTAATTCATACGCTAACGCCATAATTTCTAGGCCACAGCAGCCCTCTCGATTTCCTGCAGATATTCCACATTGATGTGATAAGCTTTGCCATATTCTGAAGTGCATTCAATTGTGGTGTTCCTACATTTTTCAAATAGGTTGGTACTTAGATTGATTGTTCTATAGTAACCTTTGTAGTAAATAGGTACAGGGTGATGATTATAAAATTTATAAATTATGTATATTTGGTTGCAGACCGGGCATGGCGTGGCATCGAGGTAGAACCTCTAGGGGCAACTCGAGTCCTAGCGGCGACGGGAAGCACAGCCACTCTTGGCTGTTCAGCGCGTCTGCGACCAGCTGAGGCACCTGATCCGCCGGCATTGAGGGTTGTTTGGCACCAGGACGGACAACCGTTGCTACCTCAGGTAGGTTTATTTGTTTTACACAGACCACCAAGTATATAATAAAAGTAGAACCGCTTAAATTCACCAGCGTTGAGAGTCGTTTGGTAAAGTAGACGAAATATAAAGTGAGCCGATCTTGTTCAAACTTGTTCAAGAGATCGGCTCACTTTATATTTCATCAACCTTGCCAAGACAGCCTCCGTTACTACCTCAGATGTATCCGCTTTATACTACAAACCATACACAACATAAGTGTGAAGAAATGATTACTTTTAACCTCTTGTGCCGATAAGGATTGGCACTGCAAACAATTACATATTTACAACAAAGAAACTGTTGCCTTCAGTGAATATGTATTTTCACAGTTCCTATTATAAATGAACGAAAAAATTCTGGATCAGTTTACCTAATTCCAGATGTTACTTCAAAGTGTGGAGTTTACTACGTTTAGTTTAACATTGATTACCCAATACTGTTTAGCAGGGTGGAGTTTCGCTCGACACGGAGCGCGCGGCGGGCCTCGTGACGTCACGGCTCACGCTCGGCGCTCTCATGCCGACCCACAGCGGTCGGTACATGTGCCGTGTCACAGCGGACTTAGAAGATATAGACCCCTTCACAGAAGACACCTTGCAGGGAGAGATGCTGTTTACGCTCGTTGTCACAGACAGTAAGTGGATTAAGAGAATATTTACAACTTTAGAAGGTTTGTGACGTCACGGCTCACGCTCGGCGCTCTCATCCCACACCCACAAACACCCACACACCCACACCCACAGTGGTCAATACTTCTGACGTGTTACAGCGGACTTAAAAAAAGATACAGACCCCTTCACAGAAGACTCCTTGCAGCGAGAGATGGTGTTTACGCTCGTCATCACAGACAGTAAGTTGATTAAAGAGAATATTTGCAACTGGCTTATTGTAAGATAGTCCAGCGCTCCTTAGAAGGTTTGTGATGTCACGGGTGAAGCTCGGAGCTCTCATGCCGACTCACAGTGGTCCATACATCTGCCATACATCTGCCGTGTTACAGAGGACTCAGAAGACCCGTTCATAAAGCAGAACTCCTTGCAGGGAAAGATATTGCGATTTTTGTCACAGACAGTAAATTGATCAAAAAAACATTGCACGTTGTGTAAAAGGCGTATTGGAGGGGTGTTTACTGTAACTCTCTTCGAACCATCTATTATGAGAACCACAAAATCGCGGCATACACTAAGATCCCTTGAATGTGTATATCGCTTTTGACCGGGGGATCGAAACCATTATATTTAGACACCATTTGCCTGCAGTGTATTATTTATTAACCGTGATATTCTTCCACAGGTGTGGGTGAGATGGAAGCGATGCAACGCGACCAATCGCCAGCGCCGTCCGCTACTGGCATCCTTCGCTCTGTGCCAGCTGTTGCGGCTCTTGCGGTGTTGTTCGCACTGGCCATGCACTAACCTTCGCAGCAGCGACAACGATCGCTCTTGTCTAACTAGCCGTCAACTAGGCCCGGATTTGAGACCTAGAGCCCCTAGGCCCTTGGTATGCAACTTGAAATTTAGGAGGCCCCTCTTCTCCATCTCAAAACTATTGCTCGGTTGCCTGGGCCCCTAGGCCCTTGTGGGCCTAGGCGGAAATCCAGTCCTACTGTCAACTAGTTATCGTGCTCAGCTCCTATATCGGAGCGGATAACCGTCGATACTGGAAGAGCCATGAGTGGTGTTTTGCCTTAGCCTGTCGTAGCAAGATGTCAAGTGGAGCACAAAATATCTTACCGATAAAGAAGAGGAGGCATGCTTATACCTCGGTGGAAACCCAAATTGCGGGTCCTGAGTCTGGTGTCTTAGAAGTGCTCGTAACGTGTAAACTGCGGTACAAATGGCGGTTGATGTGATATTAAACGGACGACTGCCAGTGCACGAAACAAGACTACCAATTTGGTGCAGAGTTAATGAAACTTTAAGTTGATGAAAGACACAGACAAAGTGCAGTGAATTACTGAGTAGGTACGGATCTACGGACCCTAAAAAAAGGAATGTCTCGATACCTACTCAAAGAAATAATTTGACCCTTTAATTTAATGGAGGCTTCATTATCCTTTTCGATCTTACTTCATTTTACTAAAAGTACGTGTCCCCTATCCTTTCTACAAGTCCCTACCTAAAAACGAGTAAAATAAAATTGTGACTGGTATTTTGAACCCTTTAGCCTTTTAAAGCTGGTGGAATATTTCCACTGAACTGTCGTATTTTCTTATTAGACACGCGACCTCAGCTATTCTGTAACCTACATTTAAACTCATTAGCCAGAATATATTCCCGAGCTCATGACATGAGGCTCATCTTGTAAATATTGTAAATAGGCAAATAAATGAATAACTTCAAACCGCTGTTTCTATTCTTGTATTTATAGATTGGCACGCGCCGCTATATTTAAAGGAGATCGCTGTCCCTCTGCCGTACGGAAATATCACTATTAAGCAAGCTCCACATTAGCACAAATAAAAGGAAAACTTTTCTTTTAAAATTGTGAAGTTTTACTCTGAAGGGAAGGAGGTTCCCTCTAGAGCAAAACTTCACAATTTGATAAATAAACTGATATTATGAATATAAATCTGCTGCCTTTCAACGGTGGCGTTATCGTTGCCGATATGTTCTAATCCCATCAAAAACATTACATGTAAAAAGATGTAAAAAGTCTCGCAACTCAGTTCTTCTACTACATAAAAGTCTTTAGATGTAATGTTAAACCAAGTCTGCTATTTTAATCAGTACCTACCGGCGGGGGTGTCCACAGAACTCGATTTCCACTGACTTGCCTATTTCAAATCCGTATCAATATTACATGTATTTATTTTCTAATACATTTAATGACTTGGAGATGGCATGGTATATAAAGGCATAAGAATATTCAACATATTTGTCAACTTCCTATGAAAATATGACAATTGCATGCAGAGGTACTTCAGCACTTTGTCAAATCAAAGTCTACATTAATTTAGACAAATTTCACATCAGAACAGAATGTGGAGCCAGCTTTATAAAGCGGCTAATAGCGCGTGCCGCATAAACAACATATAATGTCTCTAGCTATAACTCTGACAATTAATTACGGAATTGAGAACTAATTCCAATTTTATTGCGGAAGATCTACGAATACGATACCGAAATAGATAATATACATGTTAAATGCCAACCACATGGAGAGCTTCGTATAGACACAGAATAAAGAATAGTACTACTGTACAGAAAGGAAACTTCCTACAAAACCGAAGTTTGACAGCGGTTCAGGGTCGAATCATGCTGTCCTATTCTAATATATGGCACTATCCCTTTCGGCTATTTGGGGTTGTCAAAAATCAAGTGATTATCTTATCTGTGGTCGTGCACGCAAAAGGAAGGCAAGTGGTGCCAACCCTAATAATTGCTCGGAGCAATGATGAGCCGAGCGGAGCCGAGTTTGACCGAAGTCAGAAGTTTCGCACCCCTGGTATAGAGCACAACATAAATAATTGTTATAATAGTACCGTAAAACGGGGTGAGTAGGTTTCGCGGGGAGAGGTGGGTTATGAATGGGGAGAGAAGGTTTGAGAGGGGGGTGTGGTGAGAGAGAATGGAGCTATAGTAACACGCATAATAAAAAACAATCGCTCCAACAATCTTCGAAAATCACCTTTGTGTGAAAACCCCTCTCACCCCAAATACGAGGCACTACGGGGTGAGGTGGGTTTTCCTCTTTATCGTCAAAGTTATGAAATGGAACTACCCAAAATAAAATAAAAACTAAAATACAAACGTCCGGAACACTTATTATATACACCATTCGGTTTACATATGTAAAAATAAAATGTTATCGAGGTTTGAATTTCAGTTTTGACCCTATTCACCCCATTTTAAGGTACTATTGAGAGCTTCGAATATAATAATGTAAAAAAATTCATAGGTTGTCATTTACTGAAAACACTTCCACACTTTTGTGTTATCAAACATGTTGCAGAGTTAGTTTAGACCGACTCTAGTAAGTTCTACTCTGAAGCCGGAATACGAGTGCTACAGATGGCATTTCAGAGATCTAAGATTAGTGCAATGGCATAGTAAGTATGCCACCATATAGTACCTAAGTACATATTTGGAAGAACAAGGTTAAACGGTAAATATATATGGCAATTGCCAAGTAACTGATGGGGCCATAGCCGCCATCCCTTTACAGTCGTGCACATAGCCAAAGTAGCCAAACGACTATAACGACAATAGTGCCTGCGGTAAAGGGGCCCACTGATTAACAGTCCGCCGGACGGTATCGGCCTGTCAGTTAGAACAAAATTTTGACAGTTCCGAGCAACTGACAGGCCGATACCGGCCGGCGGACTGTTAATCAGTGGGCCCCTTAAAATATTTCACGCGGTCAATCTGAAAGTGTTGCTATTAAAATAATTGTAGGCGCTAGAAAAAATGTAACAACAAAATCGCCTTCAAATAAAAATAGATGCAAAACACTTCAAAAACGTTTTAAATTTATAAAACAGAATGGGATAAAGGCTAGGTGGTTGATCATGATTATTAGTCGCTTGCTCTCGAGATTTCAAGTTATACCAAGTTCGTATCGTGTCAATAATCAATAACAAATCAAGGTGAGAAGTTAAAATTCTAATAGGCCCTCATATCAAGGATGACTCACGTTAGACCGGGCCGTATCCGGGCCGGAGCTTCCGGCGCTTACTTTTCTATGAAAAGACAGGCGATCACGAGATGCGTTCCATAGAAAATGATGCGCCGGAAGCTTCGGCCCCGTCTAGCGTGAGTCATCCTTAACCGGATTGGGTCAAAATCTCGTTGCCACGAGTTTTTGGCTATAAAAGCTCGTGGTCTTTCACCTGTGCCACTGACCGTCAAACCGGTTTGAAGACGTCTAAATTAATGAACATCGATGGCTGGTCGTCACAACAATAATAACTTTAATGTAAATGTTACTTTAAGTATCAAATGACAAACATCACATAAGTCCAAACCCACAAACTTTGTTCAATGTTCGATAGCGGGATCATTTTGAAAATTGCAAATATCTGGCGGAGGCACTTCATTCTTTAGCAAAACTTACGCTGCTGCTACTATGTACTAAGTTAACAGTCAGTAGAAACTTCTTCTAGTTTAGTGGATACTTATAATTGCTATTATCTATTCTACACTGTTGAACTTCTCAATAAATATAAAATTAAAATCAGAATCAGAATCAGAATCTACGCATTTATTACACAAGTACAGAACAATAAAGAAAGTTAAACATAAAATAAATAAATAGTTTACCACGAAATGGTCCCGCCCAGCGAAATGCTATAAATATGATCGCAGGTCCCGCCTCAACCCTGCCCTAGGCCTGCGCAAACCGGCGGAGCGCAGCGCAGCGCAGATCACTTTAAAATTATCAATGTATTTTCTTCCCTATTTCAATTACCTACCCTACAGGTATAAATTTAAATGCTTTGAGACCGATCTCGGAGCCTCACGGAGGATTGTTACTCCGCGGCATCGAGGAGCACGCTAGAGGATACCGCGGCGGTGGGCGCCGGCATGCCGCGGCATCCCCCGGCATGCGCCGAGGCCTCCCGAGTGCGCCGGAGTAGCGCCGGGACGACGGGGGAGAACTCGTGCACACTAGTCACTAATCCCTTGTGATCGAGTACACGCGGCGGCATGCCGCGGCATCCCCCGGCCTGCGCCGAAGTACTCCTTGGTGCGCCGGCCGCCAGCGCTCGGCCTGGCGGACGCTCGCGGTATCGCGGGGGATTTTACCTCGCCCGTGTGCGCTGCGCCGCGTAAATCCTCCTCGGTGATCTGCGCTGCGCTCCGCCGGTTTGCGCTAGCCTTAATATCTCGCTTTCGAAGTTAAATTACCTTACACTATTTTGTAAGTATATACAGTACCGTCTTTACCATAAGGGCACACGGGGCCCGTGCCCAGGGCCCCCATCCTCAGGGGGCCCCGAAGGACAGACAGTAACAGTATATATTTGATTACCCATAATAAATAGAAGATCATTAGTAGAAAAATGTTAGTTTAATTAGCTTTCTTTACTTTCCAAAAGGGCCCCAAACTCTTATATGTGCCCAGGGGCCCCAGCATAGTTTAAGACGGCCCTGAGACGGCTGAGTATATACAGAGTCTCATGAAGATAAGAAACTGATCATCAAACATGACCTCCGGACTCCGGATTGACAATTGCAGCCTCACCGTTTTGCTTCCGCGGCTATTTGCAATTTAGCATTTAGTTTTTTGTGCCGGTAAATTGGTCAATTGGGCAAATTCTGCGTCGAAATTTTGATTTCTACCAGATCACTTGTTTGGAGGTGGTCCAAGTCACAGAATTAAAGAATTATTTATTATCACACAAAAAATAAGGCACGGGTTACAAAATATATAAAAATAACATTAAACAATTAGCATGCGTGACAAAAGGTACGGGCTCAGCATAGGTAAGCGACGTCTGCACTACAATGCCTAAAATGCCTCCACTGATGAGCCACATTGATAAGTATGCGGGTTCACGAATAAATATTTTTTAAACAGCAATACTAATAACAGAATGCATGCAAGATTTCAGTATACAAGAAGAACACTAAAAATTAAAAATAATTATCTAGTTTTAAGTATTCAGTCGGACATAGGAACCATCCAACATAGGATTAGGACGACTACTTTTTTTTACTGTCCTCAAAGGCAGCTATCCTACCATACAAGTTTCATTATATTTTTCGATGAGGTTTTTATTGATCAATTTTTGTACCACTTTTTTGCCATTTGCAAAAAAATTGCCAAGTTAAGCCGCGGCCGACCAAGAGCAGTTGAACTTGAAGCTACTAAACGTCAGCTACCGCTACCGATTAGGTATTTTCTATATTTTTTTATAAGTAGGATTCATGCAGCCGGCCACCGGACTATTACTTATTTCTCTGTACAGGGTGATCAATCCAAATGGGTCAGTAGGGAGAAGTCAGAAACTATGAGAGATAGCGATATCTGTTGTTAGGAACCATGGCTTCGATTTTAGATTTAATAATAATGACATTCACACTTTTTTTTTACTCTCATACATAACCGGGAATCGAACCTGGTCAATATTCTTTATGTAATCGCGTGTAGTATTTGTTTGTATAATTGAATCTGAAAGTATAAGGACTAAATTTTGCTATGAAGTCTTGTATAAACATTAGACTGAAATGCCCACAATTGAAATAATTTGAAAAATGTTGTCATTAATATGCATCGGTCATCACTCATCATTATGAATCATTTATCTGAATAGACCACTTATGCATATCATCTGCATCGATGTTATGCATTACAAATTGCGTTTATTTAAAATTAGAACACATTCGATCGTTCAGCGGGCGTGACAATTTATTTAAAATTTGAAAATGGAACACTTATTAACTTTTACCCAAAATAATTAATCTTTGCATCCATTTTGAACATTTACAGAAAAAAATAATTATCTTATTGTTGGGATTTTCTTTCAATTACTTAAAAGTATTAAAAATGTGTTCCTTGTAACAACAACGAAAAAACTTGCAGTTTTTATACCTAACATTGTTTACCTGAGACATCGGCCAGGTTCGATTCCCGGTTATGTCTGAGAGTTAAAAAAAGTGTGAATGTAATTATTATTAAATCTAAAATCGAAGCCATGGTTCCTAAGAACAGATATCGTTATCTCTCATAGTTTCTGACTTCTCCCTACTGATCCATTTGGATTGATCACCCTGTATAGTCTACGGCCACAAGTCCCGCTACCGCCCATACCTTGCGCCTGTACAGTCACTAGGGAATGCAACCGAGTAACGAAAAAACCGAGTATCGAGTTTAACCGACGGTTTTCAACCGATGCAAAACCGGGGTCGAGTTCGGTTAAAAACCGCGGTTTCGAGTTTTATATTTTTAAAACATATTGTGTTTTCTTTTAATCTATGTACCAAATTAATAATTTAAGATCTTATTTAAGGTCCACGCGGTCATTTGAATTTAGAAAGAGACAACAATAGACAAAAAAGGGTGGTCCGATAACAGCGATAATTCTTATCTCTCTATGGCTCATCCCTTAATAATACCAGTTCGCAAAACAATAAAGGAGTTATGGGCATGGTGCTTTTTAAATTAGTTGGGATTTGAACTTCGGCTGATAAGTAGTACCTATTGTTCACGCGACGACGGTGGTGTAGTAGACAGTAGTAGTGTTCAAGTTTAGTGGATCAACCATAATTTAAATTATTGTAAAAACTACATGGTTTGGTGAAGTGAAGTATTTCGCAAATGGTGTTTATTGATAACGGTAAGCTTAAATTTTTTGTATTTATAATATGTATACTTCATGTAGTATACCTACTAAATATATTTTTGCGAAGTAGGTGTCAGTCTATTCTAACTTATTTATGTTACCATTTTTTGATGTTCATTTTATCTGTATTGACTGTATTATGACATCTTTCATTGCTGTTCTTATTTGATGGATTATATAGAGTTAGACCAAGCTATTTTGATAGCGGAGACGTAGAATGTGCAAGTGTTGTTTTAAACGTCAAAATTCCATGAAATTATGACGGTTAAAATAACACATTCACAGTCTGTGCTATCAAAATCGCTGCCAACTTAACTTGGTCTTACTCTAACATTAATTTATAATAAATTAATAGAAAACTAGATTCAAGATATAAATATATGTAATATGCTATGTATTTGAATTTTGACGACATTTACATGCAAATTTTGCATGTAGTCGGTATGTTTCCTACTACTTTATATTCTTAAAATATTTTCAATATGTATGTATACGTTTATTATATATTTTTTCTTATATTATTTATCATCATTTTCATAGGTTCAAAAAAATGGAGGAGTACATTGAGCATTCGGTTATGAAACCATCAACAAGTGACGTCTGGAATCATTTTCTCAAGTCTAAAAGCGGGACTTCAGCAAAATGCACATTGTGTTTCAAAATTCTAAATCTTCTGGAGGAAGTACATCAAGTCTTCGAAACCATTTGTCAGCGCTACATAGCATTAAATCAACCGGACAAGAAAAAAATGTAGCTAGTGCAGCTACGGCTTCTGCCACATCTGACACAGGGAACAAAGATAAACCTCCTGCAAAAAAAAGTAAAATCATGGTTTCATTGGAAATAAGAATTTCACGCATGGTGGCTGTGGACGGTATTCCATTTAGAACATTTACTACCTCACCTGACTTGAGAGAATTGTTTATTGAAAGTGGCCACCAGCTTCCAAAGTCGCCACATACTATAAAAAAGATTGTAATGAAAGAATATTTGGCAGTTACTCAAATTATAATCGACGAGTTGAAGACGTTAACTAAACAAGGCTACAAATTTTCGGTCACTGCAGATGAATGGACTTCGACAAGAAATCGACGTTACATGAATGTAAACATACATTCACCCTGTATTAAAAACTCTACCAAATTTTTAAATTTGGGTTTAATTCGCATTAATGGATCTGCAACTGCAACAAAACTGGCAACACACTTAAAGGATCGGCTGGAAATGTTTGGACTGTCGTTTCAGGATATAGTTGCTCTCACTACTGATGGAGCAAGCGTGATGATTAAGCTCGGAAAGTCTATACCAGCTTACCATCAGCTATGTTTTGCGCATGCAATTCAATTGGCCGTAATAGACGTGTTGTACAAAAAACAAGAAAAAACTGTTGTGGATGAAACTGAGCCGGAAAAAAATGAATCAGATAATGACAGCGACGATGAAGACGACGGCATGGAAATAGGTTTGTCAGAAATGGACATCAGACCCATTAATGAAAACTATATGCCCGTAATTGAAAAAATAAGAAAAGTGGTGAAAATATTTCGCAAATCACCTACAAAAAACGATGAAGTTCTACAGAAGCACGTGGTAGATACTTTTGGAAAAAACTTGTCTTTGGTTCTTGACTGTAAAACACGTTGGAGTTCGTTGTGCTTGATGATGGAGAGATTTATCATGCTGTACGAATGCATTCAGAAATCACTCATTGATGTCAAATCGAGTATACAATTCACAGACAGTGAAATAGAATTGATAAAACATGTTCATGGTGTGTTGGAGATACTCAAAAGCTCTGTCGAAGTTTTATGCCAACAAGATGCAACACTGTCAACAGCAGACACCGTTTTCAAGTACATGTTTAAAAAACTCCATGCAGTTAACGGAAATTTCGGTGGAAAAATGTACAACGCACTGCTGAAGAGAATATCTGAGCGATATCTTTTGATACAAGGAGTTCTAAAATATATAGAAAACCCAAACACGTTTTTCAACGACCTGCAGGAAGAGCATTCGCAGTACGAGTTACCTAGAGTGTCAACAGAAAATATAAAGTCTTTTATCGTTTCATTAGTTTCGAACGACGAACGAACTGAAGTGCCTAACAATAATAATGTGAATACATCGCCAAGCCCTTCATCGTCGCAAACGGAAACGCCCTCATTTAAAAACTTTAAAGAAGAACTAAAATACGCTTTAAAGTCGTCGATTCCTGCATCTGAACCATCTCAAGGCGATTCGTGCTTGCCAAATATTGTACATATTGAGATGGCATTACATGAAAATGGAGCTGGCCGCGGCAATCATTTGACAAAAACACGGGATCTACTGATGACAGTTAAACCTACAAGCGTGGAGTCGGAGCGAGCTTTTTCAACAGCTGGGTATTTTTGCAATAAGCTCAGATCAAGATTAAGCGATTCTACCTTAGACGCATTAATTCTATTAAAATATTATTATACTTCCATTAAAAGTAGCTCAAATTAACCCAGGTTAATGTATACAGGCAGCGTAGGCACAGGAGGCCAAAGGATAATACAAACTTAAACTTTGACATCAAAATTGGCCTTCAGGTACTAGTGCTACTATACCATCTTTAATTTATGTTGTTGATTTTGATTATTAATAGAGAAAGCGTTAGTTGTGTTTTTTTAAGTTTATATTGATGTTGATTGTAATTTAATCTCGATTATGTTTAATGATTATGATAAAAATTCTGTTTTAAATGTGTTACTGTTGATTCACAATTTTCACAATTATATAACTATCCAAACTATTTTGTAGTTTTAATTCCAATGTGTTCGTCAGAATTTTTTTATAGAAAGTAACAAAAATGGATTTCCACAATAAAGTTTTGCTGTATGTTTTCCCTTAGGTACAAACAAACTTTGCTGTGGAGTTTCACTGATAGTACAAGACCCTAAAAATAACATTTATCTGTTTTAATCGATAAGTGTTACTCATAGTCGAGAATACTCGGTTTTTAACCGAAATTCGGTTTCGAGTTCGAGTTTAACCGAATGAAAACCGATACTCGGTTTTCGGTTATATTGCATTCCCTAACAGTCACTGACCGCTCGCATAGACTACATTCGGAGGCTCGAACCGGCGCGGGCGCACGCTTCCCTACCATTACCACTACCAATTTAATTATTACTTACGACTACCGTGTAATATAAGTGTCTGTGAAAAAATCTATCTATTATTACCGTGTAATACTAATTACTAGTGTCTGTGAATTTCAATCAGTCTGACGTTAATTTCCTATAGTGTTTTAAAGGGAAACAGTGTTGAAACTATAGGACTGCAGATTTGAAAGGTGATTATGGTTTATGGGCCATTGTGACCGTTTGTGTTTGGATTCGGAATAAAGTAAGTCATTTTGGTGCACTTAGGGCCAACCCAAGCGTCTCCCGAGCGTCGCCGTATACAACTCAACTCAACTCTATGGCTGCTGCTCGACGCAACGTTGGCGCAACTGCGCAGCGACGCTATTTTCCATAGCGTTGACTATGTCGACGCTCAGAAGACGCTAGTCACGCTAGTGTGGGGTGGCTCTTATTGTGTGTGTTAGTAGCCGCATATTTTTTTTATTTTATATCTACTGAATTGTCTACATAAGGAGGTAGGGGGCTGTCCATAAATTACGTACCCTTTTTTTGACGACTTTTGACCCCCCCTCCCCTAAAATCATCCAAAAATCATGCTTCGAATGACCCCGTTTCCTCCTACGTCATGCTACCATCATCCGATGTCCAGACCCCCCCCCTAATTTGAAATGACGTAATTTATAAATAGCCCCTAGGTACCGATTACCTACCGTAATACCATCCATCTATAGTCTAATATACTACAATTATGGTACGGTCACTGATAAAGGATTCAATAAGTACATATAGGTAATATGTTTAATTACTTGGGAAGAAGCATACAGGAGCAAATACCTAGGGACTCCGAGCATACTAAAAGAGGCAGTCAGCAACCTGAAAACTTGCTAGGCTTCATGGAGGAACTGATGGGGTGGTTAGAGTAGCGCTACCTCGGGGCTATTCATAAATTACGTCATTTCAAATTAGGGGGGGGGGGGGGGGTCTGGTCTACAATAAATTATTATGTGCAAAGTAACACAGCGAAACGTATCTTAAGGTGTTTTAAGTTCAAACTCGTAACAGTTCCATATTCGGTACAAATTTCCAGTAAACGCAAACCATTTTATTGCAATTTTATTATTGCTTTTATTGTGTAATTGTTTAACAATGTTTTATACGTAATTAGGAAAAATACCTAAAGGCCACTTGCACCATTCCACTAACTCGGGTTAACCGGCTACACCTGGAGTTAGGGGTCATCCATTAATTACGTCACACGAATTTCTAGGTTTTTTGACCCCTCCCCCCCCTTGTCACATTTGGTCACATTTGGCAAACCCCTCCCCCCTAGTGTGACGTCACATTTTTTCTACGAAATCGCCAAATCGAATTAAGTAAGTACCTAAGTATTATTAATATTTTATCAAAATATTTTTGACGATATAAATATTAGTAATTTTATAACCCAAAACTGCTTAGGAAAGAAAATTAAAAGAATAAAAACGATTATCGTTTTAAAAACTTGTTATTTAAATGTACAGCGAATAAAATAATAAAAAAAAAATTCGGTTACTGATGAAGTTAAAGTGACGTCACAAAGTTTGTGTCTCCCCCCTCCCCCATGTCACAATATGTCACATTTTCTTGACCCCCTCCCTCCCCCTAAACGTGTGACGTAATTAATGGATGACCCCTTACCATGGTAACCAGTACAATTTTACACTGGGTTAACGGTTTAACCTTTAACCGCTTAACCCCGGATTAGTGGCATGGTGCAAATGACGCTAAATATATTTCGCTTATTTCATTTAAAATAGTATGCTGCCCTTGTATGCTGGCGGCATTTTCTCGTTGTATCTTAAATACTGAAGTAGGTACTAGGTACCTACATACATTTTTAGGATAATATGGAAAAAATATGGGTTAAAGCTTGAATCGATAGGCAAATAAGAGGAAAACTTGTTTTCGCTATTAGGTGCTCCGTAATACTCATAATATTTGTTTTAGCACCTCATAAGAATATATTTTCCGGTAAACATTGTGATTTAAGGATGACTCACGTTAGACCGGGCCTTGTCCGGGCCGGAGCTTCCGGCGCATCGTTTTCTATAGCAAGCATCACGTGATCACCTGTCATGTCATAGAAAAGTAAGCGATCTTGCGTGAGTCATCCTTTACCTATAAATATTATCGTGACTATTTTTTTTTACTTGAACTAAACAATTACTAAATCATTTTGATTGCGTGCGATCTCCGCGATGATTATTGATTAGGTACCTACCATTCGTATTTTCGCTACCAGGCAGTTGTGTAAATATAGTAGGTGGGTATGTTGTCAGTTCTGACACCCGCGGGCCTAGGCCCAAGCCCAGGCTTTCGGCCTCTCGGTCAAATTGGGAGGCGCTCGGGCGAGAGGCCCATACCTCCTTGCAGTTACATCACTGATTCTCGTTCACCAGATTCGTTTCGAGGTGCTACTTAAGATGCCCTTTATCATCTGCCAGTCTGTCACCGCGGCTTTCACGTTCTATCAAATGTCTAAGTGCGAGATGCAAGAGTGATACAGCCGCGACCATCCCATCCGTGAGAAACACTTTAACAATGCATCGTCACTAATATAAGATATTGACGATGCCGTTATATAGATGGTCAAGCAAATCTTGTCAGTAGAAAAAGGCGCGAAATTCAAATTTTCTATAAGACGATATCCCTTCGCGTCTACATTTTTCAAATTTGCCGCCTTTTTCTACTGACAAGATCTGCTTGACCAAGTATAAATGCTCCACTATTTGAACAGAGAAACATTGAGTTAGTTTTACTTAGACTTAGATTGACTATGTTTCGAATAACGAAATCGTGTGTTGTGTTGTGATATTACGTCAGGACACAATCGTAATTAAACTATTAGGTACTTACTCGTAGTTTTTGTTTCGAAAGAAGAATTTGTGTTTGCATCTTCTAAAAGATTGAGTATGTCTCTACCTAAGTAATATTATTATAGTAGTTACAATAATGTGTTGTCATGCCGGTAATACCTAGGTATAATTACCATTTAACCTTTTGACCGCCAACGTCAACTGACGCGCGCGGCTACAGCCCAATATCAACCTTCGTGCATTCCAGCAAGGTTAACGATGACGCGCCGCGCACGATACGCGCGGCGTTCTAAATGTTGACGGCCTCCTAGCCTAGTCGGTAGTGACCCTTTTTTTTTGACGGAGTGGGAATGCGTTTATGCACAGTGTGTGGGACTCGCCGCTCCTTTCCCCCCTCCTGGCAAGAGAGGGGGAGAATTTGGCTCTACCCACTAAACCCACTCCGGCGTTTCACCCTCTGCCGTTCGTGAGGGCGCACTGGGATCGACTGGGATGACATTCCACTGATTCCACTAACGATGCAGGAGGTCCCGGGTTCGAATCCTGGTGAGGGCATTTATTTGTGTGTTTATCACAAATATTTGTTCCTGAGTTATAGATGTTTTCTATGTATATAAGTAAATATTTATACATGTGTGTATATTATATAATTATATCGTCGTCTAGTACCCACAACACAAGCCTTATTGAGCTTACTGTGGGACTAGGTCGATCTGTGTAAAATTGTCCTATAGTATTTAGTACTTAATTACCTAAAGGTAACATTCCATTTCTGACCGCAGCTGCACTACTGCTCCGACGCTACTGCAGCGACCCGAATGCACCGAATTTTACGAGATACAGAAAGTACATAAGGTCGGATTTGTACATACACATCAAGTTGTGGCACACGAAAATGATGTATGCCATCGGTCGGCAACAAGCGGCACGCGGGCCGCAATGCGGCCCGCGAACCTCTCACTTGCGGCCCGCGAGCCTGCCTGGCTATTGTGTATGTAATATTGACAAACAACAATGTCTGATAAAGTCATCAATATTAACAAAGTGGGGCCCGCGTCCACTTCGTTAACTGCCATGTGGGCTATGTGGCCCTTAGCTGCTAAAAGGTTGCCGACCGCTGATGTATGCCATCGATAATCTGCAGGTTTCATTTCAAAATGGTTCTGCGGTAGACTTTCTCTTCATTACGTACCGAATGTAGGTACCTACTTCCAACATTCGGCTGTCTGCACTCTTCATATACATACATATCTCAACAATACGAGTATGTACAGTCAGCAGCAGAAGTTGCTAAGCGGGCGAGGTGTTCAAAATTACCTTGACACGCTCTTATTCTCTTAACAATAAAGTCGCGTCAAGATAATTTTGAACACCTCGCCCGCTTAGCAACTTCTGCTGCTGACTGTGTGCCTACACAGTATCAGTAAGTATTGGGTTTTGCAAGACCGAAGTGATCCCATAAGTGTTCCGTGAACAAAGTTTTGCACGGAACACTGAAATTATATCAGATATATATATTATATGATATACCTCTATACGCAAAATAATTACCTTATAAAACTGTAGACAAGCCTCAATTAGTTATTATTATATAATTATTATTTGTTAGCCTGTTGTGTTGTGTCCCACTGCTGGGCAAAGGCCTCCCAATTCAGAAATTAAATATTTAGGTCAATTAGTTAATTTATATTTTATACCTTTCTTACAAATACATATATATCAAAATGACAGAATAAGACCCCGTATAGGTTCGTGTTCTTCACTCTCACTGAGCGTAAGCGTGAGCGAGATGGATCAGATGGATTTATTTTTAGCTATAATTTTTAACTGTATTTTTTTTTTCTATAGAGTTAAAGCCAAAAAATCCGGATTCGAAGCGATGAAGGAACTAGAGAAAATCCTCAAGATTGCTAGGTAATTAAATTTTCGCCAACCGTATTGTGATCTAATAAAGTGGTACGATTTTTCAAAAACTCCGCTCTCTGAACCTACGGCTTAAGGCTTGGCCACATACAGAGCGCGACGCAGCGCCGCGTCCACGCCGCGCGACCGCGGCACATGCTAACAGGTTACCGACGTCAAACAGACTGCGTCCCGCCGGTATCACGCCCCGCTTCTGTCGCGCCCCGCGCCGCGCGGCCCATTGCGTCCGCGCGGCGCGTGCGCAGCGCTGCGCCGAGCGAACGCGGCGGCCCGCCGCGTCGCGCAAGGTCACGTCAGTAGGATCGGACGTAGGCAGCGAGCGGTGCGCCGCGTTCCCGCGCGGCCGCGCCGCGTTCACGCGCGCCTTGAGGGCGTGTTGAGAGCGTGAGGCCGGCGCGATCGGCGCGCGCCCTGTTTGACCAGGCTTCGCGTCGGCATCACGCGGCGCGGACGCGGCGCTGCGTTGCGCTCTGTGTGTGGCCAAGCCTTTAAGATATACCGCTAATTGAGACATGTAGCGCGTATATGAATGACGCCATTAAAGGGGCCCACTGATTAACAGTACGCCGGACGGTATCGGCCTGTCAGTTGTTCGGAACTGTCAAAATTTTGTTCTAACTGACAGGCCGATACCGTCCGGCGGACTGTTAATCAGTGGGCCCCTTTAATGGCCGCACTTTGTTAATATTTATGACTTTATCAGACATTGTCGTTTGTTATTATTACATACAAAATAGCCAGGGAGGCTCGCGGGCCGCTGGTTGCCGACCGCTGCATTAGAGGATCGCAGATACTTTTTTTTTTTTTTTTTTGTTTTATTGAGAAACAAACAGTCTTAAAATAAACATATGAACAACTTAGCTAGTAGCTACAAATTAATTTCGGTATAGACCTAGACTTTTGAACGTGAAATGTTCAATGAGTCCAATTCCAACCTAAAAAAGTAAAAACTAAGTCATTAACTCCGACTCACGCTTGACTGCACATTTCTAATACGTTTTCCTGTCATTTATTGGTAAGATATCTTAGACCCAGTAGTTTCGGAGATAAAGGGGGGGGGGATGGTCGGACAGACAGACAGACGCACGAGTGATCCTATAGTTCCGTTTTTTCCCATTGAGGTACGGAACCCGAAAAAACTAAACTATACTCATCCTTTTCTTTTGGGTGCTAATAGTACTAGTGTAAGACAAAGATAGTATGATTCTCTCGGTCTATGTTTGAAATGAGACAGTCCTTTGACAAACTATATCTCTACTTGAAAAAGTAAGTTTTAGAGGGTGGCAGTTATTTTTTCTGCCTGCCTTTTATACGCTACTATTTTTGCTGACTGTACATACGATTACCTACTGCATAAATAAACAGTTTCTCTCGGAAAAAGTGCGGTTATGTTTACTAACATATCATCATACTGTATGTTAATACACGTACTTATTACATTTAAACTATCGTGAGTCATACTGACGTTAAGAAACTGTTAATCCGAGAAGACGGTAGCTATGTTTTAAGAGTGATAATTAGTATAATTACAAATTAAAACATAAACATATAGATTGATTTGTGAATAAAGATTATTTTACTCATACGTCATATTTTTTTATGAAGAGAAAATGAACACCACCATACTTAAGTACCTGTCTAATACACAACCATCATTTCCGTCAAAAGACACCACCTATAAATACCTAAATATTAAAAGTCTCTAGTTTTAACTATTCGGTCGGACGCAGGAACCTGATAATATTGGCCGACTACTTTTCTTTACTGTCCTGAAAGGCAGCTGGCTGTCGAGCTATCCTATCATACTAAAAGTACCTATATATTTTTGTAATGTTCTGACTTTAAAGGCAAATTTTCTAGCTATTTTAACGAGAAAGTTGGCAGCTGTAGGCACGATGAAAGCATTAGTAAAATGTATCCAAATCACCGTTTTGTTGTAAAATCTAATGGAAGTAGGTATCGCTCTCACTGCAATGGTGACAATAGAAGTCATGGCCGATCGTTATTGGCACAGACACGGCAATAGAAACCGGTTATAGTCTATGAATTGTAATGATTTTCTTAAGATTAATTCTATTTAGATAAAATAAATGTTTAACACTAATTTAATAAATCACGTTTCGGAACGGACTCTGTTATCGTTACCAACGATTAATTAAGGTCATACCAAATTTCGCCACCAAAGTGAGTATTCCGACTTTGGTGATATAGTAACAACTTTCGAAGCATTGGGGTCTCGGAATCAAGTTTTGGTGATTGAAAGTAGGGTGTCAATGTGACGTGCTTTCGAGAGAAATTTCACAGCCGCCGTAAAGTGATCCGCGTCTTATATTTTGAGCTTTTATTTAATTTTACCTATGAAGCAGGAGTTCCATGGTTCGAATCCCGGTGAGGGCATTTATTTGTGTTTTTATTAAGAATATTTATTCCTGAGTTAAGGATGACTCACACTAGACCGGGCCGTGCCCGGGGCTAGGCGTCCGACATGTCATTTTCTATAACGGCTGATCGGTGATCACACTGATCACGTGGTGCTTTGCATAGAAAACGAAGCACCGGATGCTCCGGCCCGGCCCCGGCCCGGTCTAGGGTGAGTAATCCTTTATGGATTTTATACACGTACCTACATACTTATCCTACTTACATAAAACATACTTATGTTTATCGTCACCTAAATCGAACCCATAATATCAGCATTTCTCAGTTTTGGGCTAGGTAGGTCTGTGTAAGATTGGCCCCAATTTTTTTTTAACTATGTCCCAGTGTCATCTGCTTATTTACCTTATGCCTACTAGTTTTTTTACAATTGATTGCTAAACGTAATTATAAGAGTTAGCATGGGCAATAGCTTTTACGAAAGAGACTGACCTCATAATACTGAGAGGAAACAGGCCAGTTTCCTCCACATATTTTCCTTCAACGATAAATCATAAATAAATAGTTATAAAATTAAATTTCCGCACGTTGTTCAGAATAAAACGGGATTTGAGGCACGGAACCACGGAACAAAGTAGCAACTACATTTATCATTTAAGTTTAGGTGATACGTAAAAACCTGTTCTTAATAGCGTGTCCGAGGAAGTGGTCAGTGGTCACTCTGGTATGTAAAAAAACAACACTTACGTATAGTAATAAAATTAAAATTTGACTTTATTTTTTTAATACTAAACAATATTTATATAAAATGGATTTGTAATTATCAGAAATAAATACTACCTATTCATCCATTCATCCATTCAAGCATACAATCGAACTGCGTTCTCTTTTGATAGACAGTAATATACAGGTTGGCTAAAAAATAACTGCATTCCCGTTGCCAGCCGCTTTTGGGATACTGAGCACCTTTTAGGTACTATGGGACCAACTCCGAAATCGCGAAAAAAATATTTGGCTGTTTCATACCAGTGTTGGGCATTCAAGAATAAAATCATTATTTGAATAAGAATTCGTAGGAATAAAATCATCTCGATTTTATTCCCGTCAAAAATATTCAAATAATTTTGGTCGGGAATAATTCGTATGAGAAAAAATTGAATGAGAATAACTTATTCTTAATCAAATAAATATAATCATGATTTTTAATTTAAATAATATTCCACGAATAAAAATGTAGTTCGGGTACCGTATAGGTACTAATTACGTATAGTTAGGTAGATGTAATAGTAGTTAGTCTCTTGTCTAATTTATACCTATTTTATGGAATAAAATCTTACAAATTGACTGTCGCATAACGCATAGTTTCAGTAACCGTATTATTTTTAATTTACTAATCAAATCATTAGGTTCAATTTAACTGGTCTAGGGGCCTAGCCAAGATGCCAATCGTTTGCGCTCCGACAACGAAGCGCTTTGTCTCTATCACTCTTACATATTAGTGCGATAGAGAGACGGAGGTAGCGTTTCGTTGAAGTAGCGCAACCCATTGGCATGTTGGCTACGCACTCAAGGTGCCTAGCCAAGATGCCAATTTTTGTTTTTAATTTAATAATCAAATCATCAGGTAAATTTAACCGTTCTGGGGGCCTAGTCAACATGCCAATCGCTTGCGCTCCAACAACAAAGCGCTTTCTGTTTCTATCACTCTTACCTATTAGTGCGATAGAGAGACAGAGATAGAGTTTTGTTGTCGTAGCGCAAACGATTGGCATATTGGCTACGAACCCAAGGAACCTACCCAAGATGACAATTTTTGTTTTTAATTTAATAACCAAATCATTACGTAAATTTAGCTCTTCTGGAGACCTAGCCAACATGCCAATCGCTTGCGCTCCAACAACGAAGCACTTTCTGTCTCTATCACTCTTACATATTAGTGCGATAGAGCGACAAAGATAGCATTTGTTGTCTTAGCGCAAACGTTTGGCATGTTGGCTACGCTTCCAATGTGCCTAGCTAAGATGCTAATTTTTTGTTTTTATTTTAATAACCATACATTAGGTATAGCTGTTCTGGGGGCCTAGCCAACATGCCAATCGCTTGCGCTCCAACAACGAAGCGCTTTCTGTCTCTATCACTCTTACATATTAGTGCGATAGAGAGACATATAGCGTTTTGTTGTCGTGGCGCAAACGTTTGGCATGTTGGGTACGCTTCCATGTGCCTTGCCAAGATGCCAATTTTCGTTTTTAATTTAATAACCAAATTAGGTAAATTTAGCTGTTCTGGGGGCCTAGCCAACATGCCAATCGCTTGCGCTCCAACAACGAAGCGCTTTCTGTCTCTATCACTCTTATATATAAGTGCGATAGAGAGACAGAGAGAGCGCTTCGTTGTCGGAGTGCAAACTATTGGCATAATGGTTAGGCCCCCAGAACAGCTAAATTGTATCCAAAGATTTGGTTATTAAATTAAAAACAAAAATTGTCACCTTGGCTAGGCACTTTGGGTTCGTAGCCAGTATGCCAATCGTTTGCGCTACGACAACTAAACGCTATCTCTGTCTCTCTATCGCACTAATATGTAGTAGTGATAGACAGAAAGCGCTTCGTTGTTGGAGCGCAAGCGATTGGCATGTTGACTAGGCCCCCAGAACGGTTAAATTTACCTGATGATTTGATTATTAAATTAAAAACAAAAAATTACATCTTGGCTAGGCATCTTGGGTGCATTGCCAACATGCCAATCGTTTGCGCTACGACAACGAAGCGCTTTCTGTCTATCACTCCTACATATTAGTGCGATAGAGAGACAGAGATAGCGTTTAGTTGTCGTAGCGCAAACGATTGGCATATTGGCTACGAACCCAAGGAACCTAGCCAAGATGGCAATTTTTGTTTTTAATTTAATAACCAAATCATTACGTAAATTTAGCTGTTCTGGAGACCTAGCCAACATGCCAATCGCTTGCGCTCCAACAACGAAGCGCTTTCTGTCTCTATCACTCTTACATATTAGTGCGATAGAGCGACAAAGATAGCATTTGTTATCTTAGCGCAAACGTTTGGCAAGTTGGCTACGCTCCCAATATGCCTAGCTAAGATGCCAATTTTTTGTTTTTATTTTAATAACCACACATTAGGTATAGCTGTTCTGGGGGCCTAGCCAACATGCCAATCGCCTGGGCTCCAACAACGAACTTACATATTAGTGCGATAGAGAGACAGAGATAGCGTTTCGTTGTCGTAGCGCAAACGATTGGCATGTTGGCTATGCACCCAAGATGCCTAGCCAAGATGTCAATTTTTGTTTTTAATTTAATAATCAAATCATCAGGTAAATTTGACCGTTCTGGGGGCCTAGTCAACATGCCAATCGCTTGCGCTCCAACAACGAAGCGCTTTCTGTCTATCACCCCTACATATTAGTGCGATAGAGAGACAGAGATAGCGTTTAGTTGTCGTAGCGCAAACGATTGGCATACTGGCTACGAACCCAAAGTGCCTAGCCAAGATGACAATTTTTGTTTTTAATTTAATAACCAAATCTTTGGATACAATTTAGCTGTTCTGGGGGCCTAGCCATTATGCCAATAGTTTGCACTCCGACAACGAAGCGCTCTCTCTGTCTCTCTATCGCACTTATATATAAGAGTGATAGAGACAGAAAGCGTTTCGTTGTTGGAGCGCAAGCGATTGGCATGTTGGCTAGGCCCCCAGAACAGCTAAATTTACCTAATTTGGTTATTAAATTAAAAACAAAAATTGGAATCTTGGTAAGGCACATGGAAGCGTACCCAACATGCCAAACGTTTGCGCCACGACAACAAAACGCTATATGTCTCTCTATCGCACTAATATGTAAGAGTGATAGAGACAGAAAGCGCTTCGTTGACGGAGCGCAAGCGATTGGCATATTGGCTAGGCCCCCTGAACAGCTAAATTGTACCCAAAGATTTGGTTATTAAATTAAAAACAAAAATTGACATCTTGGCTAGGCACCTTGGGTGCGTAGCCAATATGCCAATCGTTTGCGCTACGAGAACGAAACGGTATCTCTGTCCCTCTATCGCACTAATATCTAAGAGTGATAGAGACAGAAAGTGCTTCGTTGTCGGAGCACAAGCTATTGGCATCTTGGCTAGGCCCCCAGAAAATCTAAATTTACTTAATGATTTGGTTATGAAATTAAAAACAAAAATTGACATCTTTGCTTAGCACCTTGGGTGCATAGCCAACATGCCAATCGTTTGCGCTACGACAACGAAACGCTATCTCTGTCTCTCTATTGCACTAATATGTAAGAGTGATAGAGACAGAAAGCGCTAAAACAGCTAAATTGTACCTTATGATTTGGTTATTAAATTAAAAACAAAAATTGGCATCTTAGCTAGGCACCCAATCGTTTGCGCTACGACAACGAAACGCTATCTGTCTCTGTATCGCACTAATATGTAAGAGTGATAGAGAGAGCCTGCGCAACTCTACGGAGCGTCAACATTTGGCATGTTGGCTAAGCACCCTGATCGGATGATAGAACTAGATAGCGTATAGCGGAACTCTTCAATGTGTACCTATACCTAAACTAAAGTAACAAATATCAAATCAATTCGACTTTTAAATAGAAGGGTGAAAATCAACTTACAAAATTTAACCAATTGTACTACAAAAATTAACTTAATTCTAAATAACATTTTAATTGAATAAAACCTTAGAATAGCCTCACTTCTAGAATAATTATTCTGTTTTTTATTCCGCATTTAAAATAAAAGTCACATGATTTATTCACCTTAATTTTATTCTAAAATAACTAGTGCAAGAATTATTCTAATTCAAATTGATTTGAATAAGAATAAAATTTCTGTTTTTATTCTTATTCTTATTCAAGTTAATTTTTGCCCAACTCTGTTTCATACATATTAAGCTGGTCCATTTTCTATGGGAGGGTAAAAATATTGTCGCGATTTCAGAGTTGGTCCCATAGTAAAAGTTGCTCATTATTAACTAAATACCTCCCTGGCAACGAGAATACAGTTATTTTTACCCACCGTGAGTAACTTTGGTTTTGAACTTCGTTAAAAGAAAATATGGAGTTGCCAAAGGAATATACAGTATATTATACACATACCAATCCCTTGTCTACCCCCAACAATCCACTTTGTGATTTTCTATCCGTCGAAGCTTTTATTAGAAATATATTTTCATAGAAATTCGACATTTATGATGACATTTCCACACGTCGTCATTGCAAATTTCATGCAGAGTTAACTTGGTCAGACTCTACCTTATTTAAATATTTCCCCAACATGTTAAACGGAAAAGAACAAACAAATCACGAAGTCAGTCGTCGGATAACGTCAGTAGCAAAAAAACTGTGTCACTGCGTGGCTTGGCTTGGCTTGTGAAGTGTTTATGCAAATGTCCATTATGTTGTGATGGACCACTGATGGATAATACTAATCACCGCGTCTACTGCGCCAGCGCCGGTGCCGGCATTATCAACTATTTGCCGATGGTTGGTATAGTAACAGCACCAGTCATGGGACATTTAAGAGGAAATTTGGAGTATTTATGATATTTCCCTTGTACATGTAAATGGTCCTCCGCTTAGCGTGTTAAAAGATGAAAGTCCTATCCGCCTTTCATGTTTTAGGCGTGTTGTATCAAAGATACTGCAATGAGTTTCCACATAATTAACAAATTAAAACTATGCTTTTTTTCTCCAGTCATGGACACCAAAGCTCCAGTAATGGGCCCCCGGTAATGGACGTGGATCCAGTAATGGGCCCCCTATAATGGACATTGCTCTATCAGTATAAAATTTTGAAATGGGGAATAAGTTATGGCAAAAAAATCAATTTTTGGTATAAGCTTTTATCGCTGAATGTAATTTTCTTTCCACAGCCAATTATTTTTGTATTAGATTCATCGAGACAATTCTAATATACCCAAACACAATTAGTTAGGGTTTATTGCGATAAAGTTCCCATGGCCACCTCCTGTCTCCATCATCAGATCAAGTCCATGTTATCATAATATTGCATTATCATCCGATTTGCATACTTAATTACGTACTTACACAAAATTACAACTGAATCGGAAATCGAAAAGTGGGTCAAATTCAGCTACCAAGATTTGACCCACACTAACTAACAAGGCAAGTTAAATAAAAGTTTGGAAAAACGATATTAATTTATCCTAAGTCCGAGAATACCTCCTGGTTGACATATTTCGTAACTACATTTTACTTCTGTATTGTTTAAAACATGAAATTATGGCATGGCAAGCATCATTATGTCAATTGTCCCATCATAGGAGGTATGCAGTTTTACAGCTCCTATAATGGGATTGGGCCAAATACCACTATTTTTTTACATCTGTGGAGTCACAACATAGTGTGTTGTATACCTTATCTCATGGTAAATGCAATTAACAAAACACATTCTAGTTTTCATCAAGTATTAATTAATTAAAATTTAATAAATTAACTCACCTCTCTTAGCGAAGTTGTTAAGAATTTTTAGTGATATTTTTTTTCGGTGGCACGACAACTTTTGGGTTGACGCACATTTCTTAAAAAATAACCGAATTTAATAAACATTCAAACATAATCAGCTCTAGGACTCTTATTTATGATAAAAATATATCCAGTGTTTATAAACTACTTTTATATACTTATTTTAGAGGAATTGTGTTTTTTTGTCCCATTACTGGTTCCGTGTCCATTATAGGGTATACTACTATATTGTGAAAAAGTAAAATATTTTAAAAGTTATATATCGACATTATCGACGCTTAAGAATCAATACTGTCTAAGTAACAAATAATTTAAAACTTAGACAATTATGGCATACTATTCGATATTTTATTCTGCACCTAAGTAACTGCATTAAAAGGTAAAAAACTTCAAAAATGTTAGTTTAGACAGTATTGATTCTTAAGCGTCGATATCGTCGGGTGCCAAGCAAAAGTCACTAAGTACTATCAAAAAATTTAAGTAACAATGCACTTTATTACACTTGTAACACGGTTTATTGTCCTATAATTTCAATGGTGCTAGTTAGTGACTTTTACTTGTCACCCGACGATATGACACTAGCGACCCGCCCCGGTTTCGCACAGGTTACACAGAACCTAATAAATTAAACACCTAAACCTTTCTCAATAATAAATAAATAAATATTACTATAGATATAGAACATTCTTACACAAATTGACTAGATACCTAAGTCCCACGGTAAGCTCAAGAAAGCTCGTGTTGTTTCGTTTTAATAGGTATAATCCGTATAATGATCACGGATAGGTATGATGATTGCGCGTACTCAGTAATCGTAGGTACTTGTGTTCCAATCAATTTTTATCACGTGCATATCCCCATCAATACGCCCACAGATAAAAACAACACAAAGAAGTTTTCTATAGATCCTATGTATACAGTCAAATCAAACTCCCTCATGTTCAAAAATTTAAAGCAAAATCAGACAACTTTTAACATGGGTACTAAAAACATTACAAACTTATAAAAGAAAAAGAAATTAAGAAAAAGTGAAAGAACGTGCTAATGGTGCTCTAATCGATTGTTTCTATGTAATCTATAATGTAATCCAAACATTCTAATTGTTGATGCAAGCATAGATAAAACCGTTACTCGAAATCATTTTTTTTGCTATTAAAGTTTGGTTATAGTGTGAAAAGCTTATCCTTGCCTAGACAAACCATTGAAATATTATAATTTATAATCGAACGAGCGAGCGAAGCGAAGCGAAGCGAAGCGAAGTTCTTACATTCGACTTGGATCACGCGGCTGGCTAGCGGCACGTCCCGGCATTTCGATGTTTTTAAGCTGAACTGTCAGAAGATAGTTTGATACTCAAGAACTTAAATAAATTTGTTCTAATTTCAATGAAATTGGGTAAACTTGTAGTTGAGGGCATTATATTTTAGTCATTAAATTATGAGCAGGCTCGATCAAGGGATTATTGAGGTAGAAGAGCTTAGAAGGCCAAAAAGCTGTTTGTGAGAGGTCTGGCTATTCTGGTCATTTTATTTGCAAAAAACATGGTCGAATTTAGTATCAAATGAAAGTGCTCGGTTTGCACTTTTATAACATCGTTTTTAAGTTTACCATTTTGAAATAATTAGCAAGATGAAAATAAATTAATATAAACATAATATAGGTATTTGACATTTGACAGGAAATATTTCGGCTTAGCACAGATACAGTTTATTTTAATCTTTATGAAATTTTCTATGATGACTTAACTCCAGGGGAGGGACAGTTGTATATAAAGCACTTTATTCGAAAAAATAGCGAAATCTATATTACTTAACGCTAAACTTTTTTTGAATATGGTATCACTATATTTCGTCAGAACGTCTTAAAAGTCTTGTATCCAGCGCATGGATCAAACAAAAAAAAACATCTGTTAGACCAGATTATTTATGGCCATCGTTGCCATGGAGGCGATTGTCACAAAAAAACAACTTTGTCAAATAAAACTCAAAATATTGTAACCCATTCATTGTCTGTACTAGGACATAATTCCGATAAATAAAAATACTTTCAGTTTTACAATGTTAAAAGAAACAAAGTTTTCATACGCCATCACAGTTGCAGAGACCTTATTATCAAAAAATTTTGAAAAATATTTTGCGGGTAGATTCACAACCTGCTGCGTGAAATTGTGTTTCGTGGCCAATTGTGTGTTATTCCGCTGCCGTGTATGATTGGTAATTTATTTATATCAACAGTCAAGTTAAAAGTACCGAATCTGTTTTCGTGTATTAATAAATATCCTGAAGCCTTTTTTCTTCAAAGTCAAAGTTTTTTACGTTCGCAACATACTTAGACGCTATTTATGCCCCTCCACCCCTGATATTGACGTTGATATTTTTGGTTAAGAATTACAGATGGCACTTCAAAATGGATGCAAAAAAGTTCCACGAGAGGGCTCTCTTTGTCGTAAATATTATACATATTATACTACTCTTTGCTTAAATCTATCAGTCAAGGGCTCCACAGACCTTGCAATAAATCCAGGCGATTTTTGATCCATTGCCGCCTACAGTGCGACATAAAATAGTAGAAATTAAATAAAATGGAACTCAAAAATGTCAATACTAAATTGTTGCCATGCGTAAGCATTTTACGTCAAAAATATGACAGTTACGTAGAAAGTGGTGCCCTCATTTATTTTCTACTATTTTATGTCGCCCTATACGAGTACCTAAATAGGTGCAACAGAGTCAATCGCTCTATAATAATTTTTGATTAACTGCGAGTTCTCCGTTCGGGGCGAACTAAGTTACATTAATTATAATAAACAAAGTTTAGGTATTCAACTGCCAACGGTACCAACAACTCAACAAGTCTTACACAGTGTATGTAGGTAAAGATAGACTACTAACAACAACAAAACAAACAACACAAAAAAAACAACAACAAACACAAAGTAACATAAAAAACAAAAAAAAAACGAAACAAAAGTAACATTCTAGATTTAAGGCAAATAGCCGAGATAAATTGTGACGTTCCACGTCAAAAGGTACCTTATGGCGGCTGGCGCTTACGTCGCATAGCGCCGCAATAATATTGGAGCGGCGTTAATGATAGCGTAAGCGCCAACCGCCATAAGGTACCTTTACCCGTGGGACGTCACAATTGTAAGTAGGTAAGTATTTGCTTGTTCGCGTTTCTTCACATTTTCAGGGTTGTCGTTGCAATCTGAGCAAAGATTTATCTTGGATCAAAATAAGCTGAGGCCACATTTAAAAGTGCAAACAAGAATGTCGAAAGCAGTTCAGCGTGTTTCGATCAAATTTATTTAAATGAACTTGCATTGGCATAATTAATAATTATTAATTATAATACTTGACCTAGTCGTAGTTATGTGTTGACCTATGAAAAATTAATTACCTCCTTGAAAACACTATAAAATAATATTTTTTTTAAGGCCATTCTAACGCAATTTAAGGATGACTCACGCTAGACCAAGCCGTGCCCGGGCCGAGGCGTCCGACTTGTCATTTTCTATGACGGTTAATACCGATCAACTGGGTCACGTGGTGCTTTCGATAGAAAAAACGAAGCGACGGAAGCTCTGTCCCGGCCCCGGCCATCAAAGTAAAACAAAAAATAATAAAATCAGTATAAGTTCCTGTGTACCTACCTTTTGACGGCAGTCACACCAATAGATAGGTACCTACGTAAAGGCTCCTCTTCACGTTGGGCCAACGCCAACGCCAACGAGGGACGCATTTATGCGTTAGAGGGAGCAAGTGATATTGCTATCTCATTCTACCGCATGGCTGCGTCCCTCGTTGGCGTTGGCGTTGGCCCAACGTGAAGAGGAGCCTTTAGGTTGCTTCAAATGCCCAAAGAGCAAACTGTCCAGAAATAGGAGCCCCGCTTAGCGGGGCTCCGTCGACTCAGGGAACGCGACAATGATTTTTATGATCCCTGATTTTACGATCGGCCGCCGACAATTATGAGGCCAGGGTGCCTATAGTCCAGTAGTAATCGTTTATAAGAAACGCCATAGTGGATGTTTGGATTGTGTAGCGTGTTTTGGCTGAAAATGTTGTGTAAGTTAGTTCTGTAACTGCAGCGAATGCCTATGTAGCCATTAGCCCCAGATATTGCAAATGCAATCATCATTAGAGCATGGTCCATTGCTCTTGCGACACACTTGTGCAATTGTGATCGATATCACAGTATAAGGGCGAACAGTAAACTATCTTCGAAAGTTTGAGTTCACGTTCGAATTCCAGTTCGAATTTCGGACGAAACGACCCGATAATACGGGACGTGAAGAAGTCATTTATGGGTAGAAAAAACAGATTATAATTTATTATTATATAGCTTCGTCATGTGTGTATGGTTATCCGTAAGGTCCGCGTACGCTCGTATCACAACCTAAGTAAGTACCTTAAGGTTTATAAATACAATTAATGTTTTAATTAAAAAAAGTTCTGCTTAGAACAGTCAGTGTCCGACAGCTTCAAGCAGTCGCAGCTTCGGATTCGCCGGGCTTTTGACAATAAAGCCTGCCATAGACAGACCGCTTGAAGCAGTCGGATAGCTACAAGCGGTCCGTTTAGTTATGGCGGGCTTTAAAATTATTGAAAAAAAATCCGTGCAACAAATCAAAAACTTGGGTCTTCTTCCTCTAACTTTTATACCATGGGTGAGTCGGTATATAGCTATATAAAGAAATATTATATTTTAAACTCACTTCAAAGCGAAAAATTTCTCAACTTTTAAATTGACTTTACTACCAAATCTTGCCTGCCACTTTGGTCTCCACTTATGAACAACTGCCAAACCCCCGGATAAAGGATGACTCACGCTAGACCGGGACGTGGCTGGGCCGAGGCGTCCGACATGTCGTTTTCTATGACGGCAGGTCGGTGATCACGTGGTGCTTTCCATAGAAAACGAAGCGCCGGAAGCTCCGACCCGGCCCCGGCCCGGCCCCGGCCCGGTCTAGCGTGAGTCATCCTTAACTTTTATGTCTCATTAATTTGTCACTTCAAAAAGAAATCGAAATTACCATCCATTGGTCAATTTTGCTGTTAAAACGTATTACGTAATAACGCTAGTCGTCTTATTTTTTAGCACTTAATGACGATGTTGACATTAGCTAAGTATACCTACTCAAGTACTCAGTAACGGTAAATAAGTACACGCGATTGATACAACCGCGTGTAAGGTCAGAACAGTGTCACTTTAGAACGGGGCCCTATTCGATACGAACATAATAACTTACGATAAGTGGCGACATTGTCATATTTCTCATATTACAAATGTCAAATAATGTCAAATTGCAAAGTTATCGTCAGTATCGCCCATGTATCGCCCCCCATAATCACAAATTTAGCCAGCCATCGCAGCATATTTCTGTACCTACTTACGGGAGACTTATATACGGTTAAAGAACTTTCAGTAGGAGAAGCAAAGAAAGTGCTATTTTTATTGTTCTTATCAATTATCATAGTCTCTTTTCATTCCTGCCTACTTCAAAAAAGTCCTAAAGTGACACGTCAATAAGGTAGACGTATTTATTGTTTCTTACCAAAGCTTGGTAGGCAACAATGAACGCGACTAAAGACGGACGTGTATGGTGCCTCAAGGGGCCCACTGATTACCAGTCCGCCGGACGATATCGGCCTGTCAGTTGTTCGGAGCTGTCAAATTTTTGTTCTAACTGACAGGCCGATATCGTCCGGCGACCTGCTAGTCAGTGGTCGGCTTTAGTGCCAAACCAGAAAACAGACTTATATTATCTAGCTGCCATAAAAAGTTCCTTAGTTATAAAAAACCTCGCTGAAGCTAATAAGCGTTGTGTCAATGATAAAAGGACGTTGACGACAGCAAACTTTGGTTTCTGTATCTGCACGAATACATATAGGTACCTACTTATTTTAATCTATACTCGGACAGTTTGTCAATAGAAAAAGGCGGCAAATTTAAACAAGACCGAAGTGATACCATAAGATCACCGTGAACAAAGTTTTGTACGGTGCTCTAAAAACCGGCCAAGTGCACTTGGCGCAAGGCGCAAGGACTCGCGCACGAAGGGTTCCGCACCATTACGCCAAAAACGGCAAAAAATCACGTCCCATACAGCTAGGGAGCCCCACTACTTGAATATTTATTTTATTCTGTTTTTAGTATGTGTTGTTATAGAGGCAACAGAAATACCTACATCATCTATGAAAATTTCAACTGGCTAGCTATCACGGTTCATGAGATACAGCCTGGTGACAGACAGACGGGCAGACAGACAGACAGGCAGACGGACAGACAGACGGACAGCAAAGTCTTAGTAATAGGATTCCGTTTTTACCCTTTGGGTACGGAACCCAAAAAAATGTAGGCGCGAATGGCTTCGCGTCGACGAAATCGAAACTCATCCCATCGTTTCCCGGCCTCTGCTATTTCGCGTTATAGTTCGACGAGAAAAGTTGTTCAGTGTGATCATCTTCATCACTTTCATTCCGAACCATAACCTCGGAATCACCCGGTTGATGTTTAAGTACATTAAGTAAGTAATTTGTTGCAAACAAAATCATAAAACAGCTTAATCATCAGATAAGGTCATTCTACTTATTACGCTATGTATCTACTGATGATTGAGAATCACCTGCCATTAGATTCGTAATTAACTGCCGTTTTTTCGTTCGTCTTGTGCAAGAACACTGCACCTTGACGATACAATATGACTACAAGTCATACTTTTCATTCGAGTAATTTTAACGAACTAATACTTACTACTTTGACAGATAGTTCGGTTCGACGATCCAATATATTAGGATGTCGGATGGTCCTTGGAGAAAAGAAGCTGCTAGAGCAGTGGTTCCCAAAGTTCACTGGGCTCCGACCCACCTAACAAAAACTGTCAAATTCGGGATCCACCTCTTGGCCGTCTTAAATAGTATATTTAGAATGTTTCAGGGCCGACTCAAATTTCGCTCGCGACCCATAGTTTGGGGAATTCTGTGCTAGAGAGTTGCCTACGGCTTTTGGTTTAAGGTTATCTTTTGGGTTAATAAACATTTGAACAATGAATAAATAAATGCTATTTGGCATCGGATCAGACAATGTGAAAACGCTCTAATTCCAATAGCTGGCAACTTGTTTTCACATATATTTAGGAGGAATTAAAATTGTAGGCGGCATAGCTAATTAGGGCAGAGATATCTGCATTATTTGTTGGTTGAGTGATGTTTGAATGTCACCTAGTTCTTGCGTAACACGGCCGAAAAAACGACAGTTACTTATGGACCAAAGAGTGACCTCACACTAACGTCACCCGAGCGGTGGCGTCTGTCTAGTCAATTCTATGGCTGCTGTTCGACGCAACGTTGGCGCAACTGCGCAGCCACACCATTTTCCATAGCGCTGGCTAGACGCCAACGCTCAAAAGACGCTAATAATGTGGGGTCTCTCTTAAAGACACCCAACACTAGCGTCACTCGAGCGACGGCGTCCGTCTAGCCAATTCTATGGCTGCTGCTCGACGCAACGTTGGCGCAACTGTGCAGCGACACCATTTTCCATAGCGTTGACTAGACATTGGTGTCTAAAGACGCTAATAATGTGGGTCCCTCTAGAGACATGCTACACTAGAGTCACTCGAACGTCGGCGTCTGTCTAGTCAATTCTATGGCTGCTGCTCGACGCAACGTTGGCGCAACTGCGCAGCCACACCATTTTCCATAGCGCTGACTAGACGCCGATGCTCAAAAGACGCTAGTGTGGGTCTCTCTTAGAGACACCCCACACACTAGCGTCACTCGAGCGTCGGCGTCTGTCTAGCCAATTCTATGGCTGCTGCTCGACGCTAAGTTGGTACAACTGCGCAGCCACACCATCTTCCATAGCGCTGACGATTTCGATGCTCTAATCCAGCGATCGGCAACAAGCGGCCCGCGCGCCGCATGCGGCCCGCGAACCTCTCACTTGCGGCCCGCGAGCCTCCCTGGCTATTTTGTATGTAATATTGACAAACGACAATGTCTGATAAAGTCATCAATATTAACAAAGTGCGGCCCGCGTCCACTTTGTTAACTGCTATGCGGCCCTTAGCTGCTAAAAGGTTGCCGACCGCTGCTCTAATCTAAAGACGCTGTGGGGATATTCTTTGCTGTGGGGTCTCTATACTCTCTATTAGGTCCAAAGCAGCCATTTTTTCGCCGTCTTACGCAAGAACTGTACACCGTGACGACACGACAACGGCAGTCCGCTGCAATTACCAACTCATTACCGTTTGTCACTCGCTTTTGTATTTATACAAACGGTTTGGCGACGCTATTATGAGCCACTTGACACTTCATTTAAAAACGTGTAACTTTAGTGGTGCCCTATTGATATTCCGAAAAAAAATACGCCGATTTTTGTTTCGCCGACAACGGTTCGCAGACGGGTTGTTTGGCAGAGTAACGATTCGCCGAATCTCGTTACGCATAATAGTCGTTTGCGAGAGTAGTCAATAAGCAAAACATTGATACGCATATTTACTATTCGTAGAATAATCATTTAGTAACTGTCATAATTACCCGAGAAACCATTGGTCCAAACACAATAGGTCGAATGTTCATTTGGCATTAATATTGAATGTTCGTTTTTTTAGCATTAGAAAAAAGGTAAACAATCTTGACGTGTCTTTTAATTGAAAAACTCTTTTTAAAAATAAGTCATGGCAAATATGTAACATTATCAAACTGCACAACGGGACTTAATCGCGTATTTAAGTTTTAAGATTTACCTCCGACGTTTCGAGGTCGGCGTCCTCTAAATAAAATAAATCTTAGAACTTAAATACGCGATTAAGTCCTGTTGTGCAGTTTGATAATGTTTAATAATCGTGAAAGTTTAAATAAATATGTAACATTCACGAATCTAATACGATCATTTATATTCTTCTGCTTTCATAAGTAATACTAAGTTACTGATTTTTAAACAGCGTTTTTCAATTAAAAGACATGTCAACATCGTTTACCTTCTTTCTAATGCAAAAAAAAATATATAAAATAAGGTGAAATTCCAATTATTGATGAAGTGCACCTGGTGATGATGATTGTTGACGATAATGATGATGATTTTTTAAAGTAGTATGTTTAGCGATTACTCCAGCACCCATAGTCCGATTTGAGTTATTCTTTTTTTGTTTGAAAAAAGTTACCTGCGAGGTATTCCCATAATAATTTTGGTTCTGATCTGATGTTGTAATCCATTAGGAATTGACGGAACCCCTCAATTTTTAAAGGCATGTGTATTATGATTTCGGTATTTTCTAAAGTAACTCAAGCATTTCCTCCTGAAATCCACCAATTTCATGAAGTGCAACTGTAGCCTTACCTTTGACACTACATATTCGCTAACTACTTCGTAACTTTATATACATATACTTAACGCATTTACCTACTTAAAAAATGATAATATTTTATTTCATTCTTTTGTTTCGAAAATAACGACTTATATGTAAAATGTGAAACGTTATTCGACTAAACATTGCTTAAACGAAACGATTACTCTGCCAAATGGAAATCGTCCAATAATAGTTCTGCGAATTTAGACAGAAGCAAACTGAACGGTATGTGAACCAAGAGTCTACGTAACGTTAGTTGACCAGAAGTTACATTGACAAATAAATGACTCTGCGAAACGATGTTCGGCGAATCGTTGTCGGCGAATCGATAATCTGCTAAAAGTTTATCGGAGAATCATTAGGTACCCGTTAACAAGCTTGTAATAAAAATAATCAAATTCGTTGTACCATAGGGAAATATAGTCAGAATAGAGTGCTCACTCCATACAACACTTTTGGTAGGTGGTAGAGGTACCAAAACGACTATTATTTTCACAGTCGACATCTAGCATCGAATAGCGGAATTATCAGTACCGCTACTTGATACTAGAACTCTCTAGTGTCGCGACTCACGAAAATTGTATTGAACAACAATTTACAACTATATACATATTATTAAAAGCAGAGGGAGTTGAAAATAGAGTTCCGGTTGATCGGGTTTAATATTAGCTGAAGATTGTTGAGCATTAAGGTGACAGTCCATTTCCAACCGCAGCTGCACTACTGTCAATTTTACTATGGAAATTGACAGTAACAGCGACGCGTTCAGTATCAGTAGTGCAGCTGCGGTCAGAAATGGAATGTTACCCTTACACTTTGCGGTCGTTGCAACATCTATTGTCAAGTAGCAGTACTGATAATTCCGCTACTCGATGCTAGATGTCGACTACGAAAATAATAGTCGTGTTGGTACTAAGACTGATGTATGGAGTGAGCACTCTAAGTATTTTTTTCTCTATGGTTGTACCGAAATTTGTTAAGCAATAAAGTTGCCCTTCGGTGGCCTCGGTTCATGTGCGCCATATTCATTAGGTACTTATTATTACTTAATTTGAGTACAAGTGAAGGGCTAGTGAATGTTAACTTGTAAATACTAGTTACGCCGGCGGTTCTACTCGTTTCTTAAGGACAGATATGAAAATGGAGCGATTTAGGCCTGATTTCACTTAACTTTAAGCTTATGACAAAATAACTAACGTAAAAATTTATTGCTTGAATTAATTTTGGAAAAGGTAACTACATAAGTATACATACTAGGGGAGACCGAGGTGAGTTGTGACAGAGGAGAATTGTCTTGAGAATCTATTAACTAAAAACTTGTTAGCTCGCAACTCGAACTAACAAACGCGCGCTATTGCGACCTTGTTTTTAGTTACTTAATAGATTCCAAAAAATCGATAATGTCACAACTCTACTCTGTCACAACTCACCTCGGTCTCCCCTACTTACGTGCTAAATACTAATCTGAATCCAACTACTATTATGCTTTAAAAAAGTTTAAAATTACTCTTCTATATTTCTACGCACCAAGTTTAAAGAATCTCGCATAAAACGAATAAGTATTTGTTACATACAAAGCTCTAATACAAAGTTTTAATAATCACTTAGGCCCGACGTGAGCTTATCAAGACGCTTTTACTATCCCCAGAACTTTAGTAACCAAAAAAACAAAAGCACACCATCAGATTCACAGCGCAGGCTTCGTCAGGCAGGGTCAATTATGCTTGGTGTAAATAAAATAACGTAGGTAGGTAAAAGTATAACTTTTCTAACCTTGTAGGTTGTTATTTCAACGTTCGGCCATAAGTAGGTACCTACTTTGTGAACAGATTTTGTATCTACTAGATTATTGTACAGATTTTACTAAGAGATTCCACCCCAAAACGGACGGCAAAAAAATGTTGTTAATTAAAACTACATAGTTAGGTATACGAACATTAATAAATGTATGCCCGTGTGCTTATTTTGTTGCTGGAGGCAATAAAATCATTAGATTCGATTTACGATTATTTTATAATAGCAATTGCAGGTAATAGACTGCGAATACAATTCCAAACGTTTGCCGAACTCTACTTCTCAATCCACTAGAATTAACTGATCTTCAATTACTTACCTTACTGTTATGTCAGTTAATTATGTGCGAAGATAGTTAATTACATTGGTTTTCGTAGTGGCGCTCGACTAAATATTTCAACATTTAGCACTGCTTGTATACAGAGGTATTTAATGAACGTCATGGTGTTATGAGAAAATCAGTCCCGAATTTGAAGAAAAACTACAGCGAATAAGTATGTACTAATAGGATCGAAAAGAAGTCTGTCCTGTAAAACGACTATTCATTTCAATTGGCATTTACACTTGATTGACATGTTTGTAATGTGTATGAATCACGAACGTATGTTAGATACATCGGGCTGTGCTGTATACGGCCAAAAAATTGAAACTAAAAAAAACTAAACCAAACTCAAAACGGGCGTAACGTAACGACGTCAATTAACAATAATATGGCACTGTGAACTGGGATAATAAATTGTTTAAGATAACAGTAATATGGGACTTGTATATTTATAATAAGCGAAAGTGGTCAGATCGGACCTCTCTAGATAGTCTCATATGATTACCTACATATCTTGCACGATGATCTGGTTCAATTTGTCACTAAAAGTAGGTTACCTACACAGTACAAGAACAGTAGGGAATCTTCATAGAAATGTGCCGCTGCCGGCTTGAATGTGTGCGTGCGCGCCGGGCGCTGTGTACGCACGCGCTGCCACGCACACATTAGCATAATATACGGGGGAATACGGTGGCGGCAGTGTGGGCCGTACCGCAACTGTGATCGCGCGCATTCGAGTACGCTGCACGCCCGCTCGCATTTTTTTGATCATAATGAAAATATGTTGATTACCATAAGCACTGTGAATTTTTAAAAGTTTACGTCGATGTTAATCAACGTTCATGCAATTTATAAGTGCAGAAACTAGGTACATTAATTACAGGAATTATGGCACAGATCGAAATTTCCTCAGTATTCATTTATTTCTTGCTTCCATGGTACATTTTTGGGTGGTATATACATTTCTGGTATCACATGGACCCTGAATAGGGTGTAGCAAACACACGTACCACCCACCCACCCGATAAAGGATGGATGGAGCAGGTGTATCGCAAAGCGTTTGAAAAGGACCACATCAACATTAAAATCGGCACGTCATTTTACGAACAATTAAGACAGAATTTACGATGCCCTGCCCATGCGTTCCTAAAACCTTTTTACTAAAGTTATACGTAAGGATGAGAATTTACTTTACTATAACCGCTAACAATAAATCGTTCCGAACATGTAGAAACCGGAGGATTTTTTTTTCTGTATCAAATTTATATTTTTTTAATAAATGCCATTTCCTAATGTAAATATTTAAAAAGCGTTTTATTTATACCTCATTTATGAATTGATGGAACATTTCATTATATTATATAAATAGAAACATAGTGCTACTCATAATACGCAAATAATATTTAACTAAAAATAAAAGTGACAACCCTAAGCGCCAACGCAAGAGTAGGCAAATAACTTGCCGTGCGGCCTTAGATTCACTACTGTTCTTAGTGTACTGTGTTACCTACGTAAAGTGTCATTCTATGGAACTTGCTAACCTTCGAGCAACACGGAAGGGAGGCGGCATTCGCACTATTTCCCCTCTGCCGAGGTACAAGATTAGCGCGTCAATCTAATCTAGCGCGGGTAATAAAACTAGTTGCACTTGGATTTTTCACTAGACCGAGTCCAGACGCGTGCGTGAACACTGCTGCACATAAATGCCTGTTTGCTCGGTTTTTTGTTATAAAAAGAGGTCGGGGACATCAAATTTACAAAAAGAAAGTGTTACATTTCACATGTAATATTTTTTTTTACATATCATACGTTTAATTACATTCAAACACAATTATTATATTTTAGTCTCATGTAATTGTTGGATTTATCGATTTTGCTCGCTCAGTACAAATTGCGGATCGGTCGAGCGACAAATCCGACTTCTCATCTCTCAGAATACAATAACATACTTCAACGAAAATGTGTTAGTGTGCGTGTTGTGACACTTGTCACTCGTCCGTACACAAAAAGAGATCGAGGTTTGCAAGATTTGTCTTTGACGTGTGTCATTTTCTATGTATTTGTGTCGTCATTACAGATTGGATTTTGTATGTAAGTGTGTGAGAAATGCGACTGTGTGCACCTTTCCCCCCGCGAAAAATGGCAGAAAGATTTGTACGGTGAGATATCGCTTGGGCCCCTCCCTTCCGATGTGTCGGAAGCCGGTGTTGCTCGAAGTTGCTAACTATGTAAACAAAAGTCACTAGTAAATTCATCATTCTTTGATAATTTCAATATGACGGTTTGTTTACATAGCAAGTTCCATAGAATGACACTTTAGCTAGGTTACCCACAGCTGTAGATACTATCCGGGTTATTTGTAAATCCGTGGTATGATTAGAATTTTAGAAAAAAAAAATACATACCTACTTTACTAATCATTATAATAGATACCTAATCAGCAGAAGCGATTACAACCATTACAGGATTTGTACAATATCATAATCCACTATTTTTTATGTTATTTTTAACTTTATTGCTTAAGTACTAAGGGTGGTTTTTGCCACCAGAAGGATTTGATAACGCCTGATAGTTTATGTGTTGCAACGCCGGTATCCGACAGCTAAAAAGCGATTTAGGAAGTTGGTCAATTCAGATCTATCAGTTCTAACAAATTACTTCGGTTTATGCAACACTTTGTACATACATAGTTTACCTGTACATCTTGTACGTCCATAATGCATATAAGGACTAATGACTATAATCATCTCCGTTCATTTAGGAATGCATGTTCGATGTAAGTCCGTACTTACGTAGTTTTCATTTGTAAATAGCTATATGCACTGCACAGGCTGCACATAATAATGACAACATTCGGATTTACGCGTAGATTTGCGATATTTGCGCTTGAAACAGAGCGACGTTCGCCGCTGCTTTGCGAATAGATATGGCTACGGCATCGGCATCAACGCCGCAGCAGTTTTTTTTTTTGCATTTGTATTTTTTATACATTTTTTTCTTTTCTGTATGACACGATCGAGGTTTGAAAGGTTTTTGACGTCCAAACACATACGCAAATTCACCACGCAGCAATTTCAAGTTTCAAAATCAATAGGTATTTAATTCTTTCACCAGGACTCCATAATGCCGTTCCGGTGGGAGGAGATCGCCTACCAGGCGGAGTGCGACCGCCACGAGAGCCCCGAGTTCGACGAGGAGGCCTGGAACCTGTGCGCCGAGGACCCGGACAGCAGAACGCGCAAGATACAGGAGCTGCGGGACATGATATACGGTAACGTGACATTTTGTGGCTAAATGCTCCGGTGGGAGATCGCGTACCAGGCGGAGTGCGACCGCCACGAGAGCCCCGAGTTCGACGAGGAGGCCTGGCACCTGTGCGCCGAGGACCCGGACAGCAGAGCGCGCAAGATACAGGAGCTGCGGGACATGATATACGGTAACGTGACATTTTGTGGCTACATGCTCCGCAATGCTCCGGTGGGAGATCGCGTACCAGGCGGAGTGCGACCGCCACGAGAGCCCCGAGTTCGACTAGGAGACCTGGAACCTGTGCGCCGAGGACCCGGCCAGCAGAGCGCGCAAGATACAGGAGCTGCGGGACATGATATACGGTAACGTGACATTTGTGGCTAAATGGTCTGGAACGCTCCGGTGGGAGATCGCATACCAGGCGGAGTGCGACCGCCACGAGAGCCCCGAGTTCGACGAGGAGGCCTGGAACCTGTGCGCCGAGGACCCGGACAGCAGAGCGCGCAAGATATAGTAGCTGCGGGACATGATATACGGTAACGTGACATTTGTGGCTGGAGACCAATAGTGTCATTCCGGTGGGAGATGTCTGACGCTCGTCTGCCACTGCCACCCAAAAACCGTATCTCGGCCAGTGTTTACACGATGTCCCTACTACTGCACTGCCCTGCTAATCCTAATCCCAATGGTACTTGACGGGTATGGTATGGTATGATGAATGATGAGAACATTTCCGTTTTATAACTAATTTTAAAACAGTTGAAAATGTAAAAGTAAGTAAGTATAAACTTCATATTTCTTATTATTTTCATTAGTTTTTGGTGTTTATTTAATTTCATTATAAATAATAATAGGTACACAGTTCTTTGAAACAAATTAATTGTGGCAATCTAAGTATTCTAAAATAGTCAAAACCAAGTAGTTTTAGCCAAAGCCAAATAAATGAACGTATTTATTCTAAGTACCAACGTCAACGTTGACCAACATAAAAATAGGCTAATGGCATGGCACAGTGCTAATGGTGTGACGTCTTAACTTAACTCAGCACATCACATAACCTTGATTATAACACTATAATAATTGATAGGCTTACCAAAATCATTTACTTGGTCATAATAAAGTACCCAAAAAGGGACAAACAATTGAACGAAGGAAAGACTGAATGAAAGTGAAAACATCTAAATTACGAAACAAGTTTGGTAAACGAAAGCAAAATGAAATAGAAAAGTAAAAAAAGTTAAAGTACCAGAGTCTATCGTGATAAGTCCAGTGATCGTACATTTTCCAGCACTTTTGGTGCAGCGGATTGGTATAGATAATCTAAACTGAAATGGTAAATTAAGGTTAATATTAACGTAATTAACGCTAATTAATCATTAGGGTTGAAATTATTTATACCAATTCCGTTAACACCACTCCGCTGCACCAAAAATGCTGGAAAATGTACGATCACGATAACAATCTGCGTGCGTCTCCCACACAGAAAATTACAGTTAGAATTCTTCTGTGCTCTCCCTGTCTCCCAGCTCCCTCGCTGCGAGAGAAAAGGTTTGTCGTGCCAGAGAGACGCCCTCTGATCTGAGATCACAGATCTACAATGACGGTTTTATGAGATTAGACTATAACCAATAATAAAATTAAATAATTGGCCAAGCACGCAGTCAAGACTACGGTGTTCAGAGCACCGTTCCCTTTCTCTATACGCCTTACTAACTCTATGTGCCCTATTGTGAAAAAAAAAACACAACGACAGTGAAGAACGGAATTCTTAATTTGAATTTTTTCAGATAAACTGCAATAATAAATATGATTCTTACTGGGCACATTGAGATAGTCAATTGGTTGGAAAGCCTGTTCGAAATTTAAACTTATTTGCAATATAATAAGGTTGTATTTTGTAGATCTCTCTCATACTTATAGAGGCTATTCAGAAAAAAAAATATCCCACTAAAATAAGCAAGCAGAATTAAACTTTGTATCAAAGACATAAGTCATAAATTTCAATGCCAAAGTTTTAACTAAGGATCTTTCTCGCTAAAACTACTTCCTAATATGAAATGACCAGTGTAAGCATCAGTTAGCTAGCCCTAAGCAACCAAAGATCAGGCTGCAGTTGAAAAACTAACAAAGATAAAGTTAAGCTGATAATTTTCCCTTGACTGGTCAGCTGCCTGTTAGCTATAGTTTTCGCGAAAATCGCCAGGACAGAGGTGAAAATTTTTGTATGAAAACTTGCAACTTTAAATGCATTTTTTATCGAAACTATTGCACTCTAAAATGAAGTCAAAATCAGTCCATCGACTCAATTTTTTGCAAGCTTTCTAATGGCACCCCACACGATTCTTACAAATAAAAAAAAATTCAAGCTACCCCTCTCAACCCCCTAAATTTCCCCCTAAAATCAGAAATAAGCAGTTTTGACTTATTCACAGTGTTAGTGATGGTACTTGCCATAACTATTCCAAATTTTAGGTACCTACATCAAACGGTCTTTGAGAAAAACGCATTTAACCGATTTGCAAGACCGAAGTGATCCCATAAGAGCACCGTGAACAAAGTTTTGTACGGTGCTCTAAAAATCCGGAGACGCCTTGATCTTTTAAACTTTTAATCAGATTGACGCTTTGAACAACATACCATCACTTACAAAGTTTCTTTTACCTTTTTCACCTCGCACGAATAGGAATGAATTTAACAAAATTAGACTTTAATTCGATAGCCATAAGAGTCTCATCACATAAACTACCTACAAAAACACAGAATGTGAATCAGCCAACCAAACCACCAAGAAACTCATTTGATATCATTTGCCAATAAATTGTTACGTTATGAAAGATTTTATTCGGTACCAGGCTCCCATAACGCTCAAAGAATAACATCAACGCCTTTTCGTTCACAGAGCGCGGGGAATGCCAGCCGCCGCAGATGGACGACGCTTTTTTGTTGCGGTTTTTGCGCGCCAGGCGCTCGGTGCCCGCGCGTGCGCACCGCCTGGTGAGTTATGTTGCCCTGGTACTTATAAATAGATGGAAGCCGTATAACGGTGTCGTAAAAAGCTAATTTGGTTGGGCGTTTGAAATTATTGTTACTTGCTTCATAAAACAATTAGGTAGGTTAATAACCTAATAACGAAGGGATTGATACATAAAAGTACAAAAATAAGTTTCAATTATTGTTTTTTTGAACCATTTTAGATGATAATATTATTTGAAAAAAAAATAGATGAAAGGTATGGAAATAGTTTAATGCCCGCGAAAGAACATAAGATAGTTTTAATCAAACAACACCATCATCATCATTCCACGCGTTCCACGCAGACGAAGTTATACATAAACCGAAAATTCCTTTGCAAATTCAAAAAAGCACTGATCGTTTTCCAGATGGTCCGCTATTGCAAGTTCCGAGAACAGAACCCGCACCTCTGGCGCGGGGTCGACTGGTTCAGCATGCGACGGCTCGGCAACGTTTTCGAGGGCGTGCTGTATGACCGGCCTGATGTCGGCAGACTCATATTGTGCCGACTTGGTAAGGACAACTTGTATATACAGCCTATGTCAGTTCACTGTCCAGATGGTCCGCTACTGCACGTTCCGAGAACAGAACCCGCACCTATGGCGCGGTGTCGACTGGTTCAGCATGCGACGGCTCGGCAACGTGTTCGAGGGCGTGCTGTATGACCGGCCTGATGTCGGCAGACTCATATTGTGCCGACTTGGTAAGAATAAAATTATTAATAAAATAACCTAAATATGGTGTCCCACTGCTGGGCAAAGGCCACCCTCTGCGATCTCCATCCGTCTCGGTTTTCAGCGATCTCCGGCCAGCCGTTGAGATATACAAGGTCATCCCACCATCTCCACCTGGATCTACCAGCTCTTCACCCATCTTGCGGCTCCCACACGTATGGGACATGCATGGGCATGCACCTGAATTGCCGCATTTTGCGGCAATTACCGTATCAGAACTACATTATTGCCTTTATTTTATAACACCAACAAATGTGTCATTGTCGGGTTAACTCTCAGAGTAACATCAGTCCCGCTACTGACGAAGACGAACTGACAAAATACTAGTAACAGCATTAAATGTCTCACTGTCAATTTTCAGGTCTCTGGGACCCAGACACGACTCCAGTCGAAGATCTCGTCCGTGGCACCCTACTCCTACTGGAAGTTGGGATCATGCAGCCAAAGCTCCAAGTCTTAGGTGGAGTGGCCATGGTGGACTGTGCGGGAATCACCATGAAACATATGAGGCATTTGACACCGTCGATCGCGTTGCAAGCTATGAACGTTTTAGGAGTAAGTAAAGAACTCTTGAAGACCTAGTATAATAAGCCAATCACCCTTTCTACTATATAAATATTGCTAGAGTGGTAAATAAAGTAAAATGGTGGTACTCGTACCTACATTCGGAAAAAGTACAAACAAGGTTTCGTGTTTTAGGTTTGTGTATAACTCTTAATATCTGGGAGACCGAGCTTTGCTCGGAAAACATATAAAAACTCAAAAATGCGCGTTTTCCTAGAGATTAAGACCTAGCTAGATCGATTTATCGCCCTCGAAAACCCCCATATAGCAAATTTCATCGAAATCGTTAGAGCCGTTTCCGAGATCCCCGAAATATACATACATATGTATAAATCTTGTATATTTAATACAAGATTTGCTCGTTTAAAGGTATTAGATTTATACATTTGTCAATATCGATGCTAATACCTATACTTAAAATGTTATATTTTTTCTTTTCCAGTACGCATTCCCGCTTCACCAACGCGGTGTGCACGTGGTCAACTGCTCCCGTGTATTTGAGACTCTGTTCTACTTCTTTAGAAGGCTGGCACCAGCCGACGAGCTCTGGAAGAAAGTCTACTTCCACAACGACTTTGCTTCTCTTCATAGGTTTGTCTATTTTGTATATTTGTCCAAAGCTTCGTCCATATCATCAACTTCCCTTCGAAACTCTTCTAATTCTTCAGAAGGTCATTTTACAACCAGATTTACAACGATCTACTTAGCTTAAGTTTTTCTTTGTTTTGTATTATTTGTTCACAGTCGCCACAGTAGGTACACCACAAGCACTCCTTCACTATACATTGTATAGATTGTATAGAAAAAGGCACACACGAGAGAAAATTTGACTCATGCATTATACGATAATGTACAGATCGGCGTCTGCATATTTATTGTGTAATTGCAAGCGTTTCATTAGAAATCATTACAGTTGAGTCGGGAGTCCATAGTAAAAAATATGCAATTACATGTAGTTTAGTATACGAAGTTTCAGTTCAACTATTAAAATCGAAGAGTAGAAAGAAGTATTTTGTAGAATCGGTTTGAATAAAATCTGGTGGTTAAGCAACGCACGTCTGATTTAAGTAGACCCTATCCCTACTATTTGACATGAGCCCTATAAAGCCCCTAAATGATTATCTATCAGGGATATCGCAATGATGATGCGACTCACTGTCTATAATTTAGGTTTCGCTAGCGATAAAATAAGGGAAGTCCTTTTGTTTGTATTTTACTTTATATTATGTTTCTATTCTCCAGATACATCGATCCAGAGTGTCTGCCAATACGCTACGGAGGGAAGAGAAAAGAAACCTCGCTTTATACATGGCTGACGAAGATCAAGCATTATAGAAACAAGACCTTCGATGACGATATCTGCAAGCTGGGGTACACAGCCGATTATGAAGATATTTAAATAAATCCTTAGGGTAATCAAAAGCTAGTAAGCCTACTAGTTACTATTTAAATCGTTGGGAGTAGTCATGAAATGTAGCTATCTAATCTACCTAGATACAGGATGGCTAAAAAATAACTGCATTCCCGTTGCCAGGGAGGTTTTGGGCGATTTCGCAGTTGGTCCCATAGTAAAAGTTGCTCAGTATAATCCCAAAACCTCCCTGGTAACGGGAAAATGTAGTTATTTTTTAGCCACCGTGTATAAAAAAAAACCTGTAGGGCTAATATGGTCGGCTCTTTATCATTTGTCGCCATGCCTGATGTCACGTTCGTTCTAACAAATATGTTAGTGCAAAATGACGCATGGCATGACAGGTGATAAAAATGCGACCATGATACCGCTGCTGGGATCCTAATGCGACAAATTTGACAAAGATGGTGGAAGAGCATGTGACTCTTAGAACTGAAAGGCAAAAACAGAGGCAAAAGAATTGCAGGTAGTAAAGTAAGGGTATTTTACACCCGACTGCGCCAGAAGGAGAGTAATTTTTTTTTTATATTTAGCTACAACGAAATTTAAATAAATATTGATGACTTCATTTAAAATAAATATAAGTATGTAACAAGATACAAATAAATTTATATATTAAATACGAGTAATATTGTAAAAATAGTGCAGACGTCTGTGATAATATCGTCCATTTTACATCAGTTTCGTGTATAAATTAAGCAAATTTTATTAAGAAACACTTGAAGAACTTGTCGTTAAATGCACTATTTTCATATTTGTGTGCTGACAGTTTCATATATATCTCAATGCCGTAGATATAAATTTAAGACTTCTATTATAATTATTATAAACTCATTAACTCATTGGAATTGTACGCGTTAAACGCATGGTGTTCAATACTATACAAACGAGAATCTGTACTTTAATAGTCACACAAACCCACCGCTGAAAAGTAACTAATATACAATCGAAATTTTGCTCTCATTTTAAAAATACATGCTTAAATTACATAAAACTTGACATGAACAAAAACGTAGCAGAATGTTTATTGATGTCTGGTACTTAGTTTTCTTTACTGAAAATTGTTACAAAAGTACAAAGAAAATAGAGCGAGTTGAACTTCTAACTTCTAGGCCCGAAAACAATTTTCAGCAGGGCTAAGATGGTCGATTTTTTATCACCTGTCACGTTCTAGAAGTGCAAAAGTGACGCAGGACATGACAGGTGATAAAAATGCGACATGATACCGCCTCGGACATATATATGCATAAGCAAATGTTACTCGTATTTGAATGTTCAAGTAAAATTTCATGTATTTTAGAATGTACTTTTAAAATGAGAGCGTTAATTCGATTGTATGGAGGCGGCTAAATTAGTGTGACTCTTAAAAATCTAATCTGAATGTTATTACTAGTATGTGTAGGGCTCCCATCCGTCCGGGTTTCCCCGGATTTGTCCTAGTTTGGAGGGGAACCCGGACACTTTTATGTGAGGAAACACCTTATTGAATTTAATTATTTACCGGCATTATTGTGTACAAAGTAGGTAAAAACGGTACAAATAGTATTTGTACGGTAGTGTCCGACCGAAGGTTCGGTTTCAGTTTCGGTTTAGGCCAGTTTCGGCCAAAAAATCATGTTTCGGCCGTAGTTTCGGTTTCGGCCAAAAAACGGCCGAACCTTTCGACCGGGCCGAAACTTACGAAATCGTACTTCGTACTATGAAACTAAACATGTGACAAAGATCAAAAGTTGGGGAACAAGTAGGACAACAATATAAATTAATTGGTTTATTAGAAAACACAATTCCCCTAATCAAGGCGCCACTGGACGGTCGACGCAGTCTTAATGTGTATAAATAGTGGAGTGCCCAAGTTGAAGAATAGCAACTTTCGTAGGACTAAAAAAGGTATATACCGACAGGTGGTATTGTTGGAATCAGCATGGTCTACTGATTATTAAAATGCATGTGGCTTTGTGAGTAGATTACGAATATACCTATAACATAGTCTAACATGTTCACCACTTGGTCTAACAAATTATTAGAAACCTTAAAAAAAATTACAATCCAGAGTTGAATTTGAACTGCTCTAAATTGAAAATGGCTGAATGGATTAGTCCAAATTTTATACAAAAGAACTGTGAATATTTTCTATACTATGTCTGTGGGGTCTGAAAAGAAAGGGCTTTGTCAGTAGATTACAAATATATTTAAACGCCCAAATAGTGGAAATGGTTTAGTATGTTATATTTTTTGTAATTTACTCATAAATCAGTTTCATTTAATTTTAATACATCACATGGTATATTTTCAGTAGATTACAATATATATTTAAACGCCCAAATAGTGGAAATGGTTTAGTATAGTATGTTATATTTTTTTTGTAATTTACTCATAAATCGGTTTCATTTAACACATGGTATATTTTTAGTGAAAGAAATAGTATTTTAGAAGTTTAGGTACTAGAAAATTATACTGTTATTCAAATTAATGTACCTATTTCTCTTATTTTTTAATATTTCTGGCTAATTATTTTTGAACATTATATAGAGGATATTCACAATCACTTGGTACCTAGCTATGTATTTTAGAATAATCCATTCAGTAGTTTTCAATGTAGAGCAGTTCAAAATCAACTCTGCATTGTGTACTTTTAGGACGTTTTCTTCTAATTTGTTAGACCAAGTAGTGAAAATGCTATAGTATGTTACATATTTGTAATCTACTCACAAAGCCCTTTCGATTTGGTAGCACACATGGTATGTTTAAAAGAAAAAAGTTAAAAACTTAGTACCTACTGCCGACTTTATGACGTCATAAAAACTCACTCCACCACTTTAAGAAGCGACAACATGCATTTTGATAGTAGTATAGTTCGTTTTTTTAGCATTAGAAATAAGGTAAACAATCTTGATGTGTCTTTTAATTGAAAAACACATTTTGAAAATAAGTTACAGCAAATATGTAACAATTATGAATCTAATACGATCATTTATATTCTTCTGCTTTCATAAGTAATAGTTACTGATTTGACATGTCAAGATCGCTTACCTTCTTTCAAGTTCTTTCTAATGCTAAAAAAACGAACTATAGACCATGCTGATTCCAACAATACCGCTTGTCGGTATATAAACTAGGGATGTTGCGGATGCAGATTTTTGGACATTCGCGGATGCGGATGCAGATATTTAAAGTCTCACATCCGCGGATGCGGATGCGGATGCGGATGTCAAGATTTGATACTTAAAAAACGTCAAATATTACAAATTTAGCAATTTTTATTTAAAAAAAAAACGAAACGTTTAGTATTTGAGCAAGAATATAGGTGCGTTTTATTCAATAAACAGTAACTTGGCCGACTTTTCGGGATCTAGACGATTTCGTTATATAATAATGACGAAATTACCTAGGACTTACGCCGCCGGCGCCGCCGCTAATACGTTCCTGTTACCGACTTGGTCGACATCCGCATTATGCGGATGCTCCGCATCGATTTCATGCGGATGCGGACGCAGATGCGGATGTTGAAAATCATGCGGATGTTCTGCGGATGCGGATGTGAATATCCGCAACATCCCTAATATAAACCTTTTCGGTCCTACGAAAATCGTAAATAAGGTAGTTTCTACGAATTTGCCACTCCTCTAAAAAGCGATTTTATGACATATTTTCAACGATTTTAACAAGTCTACAAAAGGTTCGGTTTCGGTTTCGGTTTCGGCCGAAACTGGGGCCAATGCCGAACCTTCGGTTTCGGGTTCGGTTTCGGCAAAAAAACATGTTTCGGTCGGACACTAACAAATACAAGTCCGGGGAACAAATCCGATTTACGCCAAATGTCCGGGTTTTTTTAAGTCTTTGTCCGAGTTTGGAAATTTTAGAGTTGGCAGCCCTAAGTATGTATGTTAAATTAAATATCGATTAGTGGCAGGGCCTCAGAGTAAGACCAAGATAAGTTTGCAACGAATTTGATAGCACACGCAGTGCAAGTGTTATTTGAAATTACGACGTATAAATAACATTTGCACTCCGTGTGCTGTCAAAATCGTTGCTTCTTGGTCTAATTCTGTTTTTTTAATTGTTTTATTTAAGATTTGATAAGAGTTAAGTTTTACGTCGGTATTTTATTTTGATGTTTGACGTCAATTGTCCAATATGTCCATATAACCAATTATTTTTAAGTTATGAATGTACCTACTGATACTTTTTTTTTACTTTTTTACTAAATTTTAGAGATTTGCAGGTACTTATTTTATTGATTATTACCTGAAACCTTACATTGTACCTACTGAAATTAAACGTGATACTTACAAAAAAGTTTGTTTTATTTTCTGAAAATCAACATAATGTTTGTAACTTTTGTTTATGTTTAATAATAAAACGTCCCACATTTAAACTGGGGACAGAGGCGGACAACAGTATAATATACTTGATAACTTACATCACAAATATTTTCAATGATGATCAGATTTTCAGTGGAATATATTTTTTTTTATCGGACATTTCCGATAACAATTTACCACTCTTTTTTACTTAAAAGACACAGTTTACAACCTGAATCTGTTATTTTCATTTTTCTTATCACTTTATTCTCATATATCGTTAATTAATTTTAGTGTAACGCCATCTACATTCCGTATCTACAAAACTACAGTTAAAAAGAAAACAAAGGACAGTGTAAGTAACTCGTACAGTATGCGTGATTCACTTGAAACACAGATGACACATCTACTAGATGGAGCAATAAGACGACCAATGATCCCCGTAATACGAACATACGACACATAGGCGCTTTAGCAGATACGAGAGGCATACCCCTCGCTCTCGTTTTTCTCAGCGAAGGCTTGCCCTGGCAAGCAGTTGAAAACAAATTATTCACGACAGGTGACGATGCCTAAATTTGATGGTATATTCATACGAATAACCTGTCAGAGCGTAGGTACCTTTTGCTTGAAAACGACACATATTATCTAATAGGCCTATAAATTGTGTCGTGTCTACATTTTCTATTTTGTCATGTTTACCTGTATACCTATTTAACTTGAAAGCATCGCCAAGGGTCACGTCACGCTGAAGGCATACTGATAAGTACCTATTATCCATGCAGTTACTGTTGTCAGCTGCTGTAATTGTCGATCACATAGAACGACAGTCGCTGTGTTGACCAAGAGTTACATTATGCGAAGTCTATATGAGGCAGTCCACTTGAAAGAATTGCCAAGGGTCATCACGCGGAAGGCATACTGATAACCCTTATCCACTAGGCCATGCAGTCACTGTTGTCAGTAATTGTCGATCGCATTGAATGACAGTCGCTCTGTTGACCAAGAATTACATTATGCGAAGTCTATATGAGGTAGTCAACTTGAAAGAATCGCCAAGCCAAGGGTCATCACGCGGAAGGCATACTGATAACCCTTATCCACTAGGCCATGCAGTCACTGTTGTCAGTAATTGTCGATCGCACTGGAAGACTGTCGCGAGTTATGCGAGCCTAGTCCAATTATTTAATTACAATTAAAGTTTTACTTTATATTGTAAATACATTGTTGGCGGAGAGAAAAAACCATGTCTGTTGCGATGTAGCCGATGAATTAATTACGTATTTAAACAGATTTGGTTGTTTTCGGAGCGGAATGAAGTTTTTATACAACACATGTGGATTTTTGGTATAAACATACCTACAGTGGCTACAGTTTGATACAAAGGTAAGTAAATTAAATACTTGACAGTCTAAGTAAAATAATAGGCTGGTTTTAAAATTTGAAAATATTTTTTGGTGCGATGAAAAATGTTGTGTTTCACTCGGTGGCAAAATTTGTAACACCCTCGTGCATTGAAACATTTGAAACCCTTGCAACGCTCAAGATTCCACTTTTCGAGCCACTCGCTATGCACTTACAAATACTTAACACAAATTAAAATATTTTCATAGAAAGTAATTTATTTAATTACACAAACGGGTCTACCGCGATATAATTTCATTGTTTTTACCTTTAATTCCGACGTTTCAGCTGAGTTGCACCAGCTGTGGTCACGGAAAGACTGACGTCCCAACAAAATAAATCTGTGAGTGTTGCGTACCTATATACTTACTTTACTCTTTGGTGTTGCGTGTCGTGCCGTGGACAATAAACATTAAACTTTAACGGGTAGCTGCAATTTCTTTGTCTACCCCTATGTCTTATATGTCTACTACATTTTTATAAACTAATTTCGGGTAGTTTAGTGGTGTCTTATTAATATCTCCATTGACATTTGTTGGGACGTCAGTCTTTCCGTGACCACAGCTGGTGCAACTCAGCTGAAACGTCGGAATTAAAGGTAAAAAGAATGAAATTATATCGCGGTAGACCCGTCTGTGTAATTAAATATGTGTACAAAACGCGAGAGTTGAAAGTAATTTAATTTGTTCTTAGAGTGAACTATTGAATCTATTGATGTGTTCGCGAGGTTTATCAATCAACCATATATTATACACAAATACAGTTAGTCATCATTTAGTAACATATATGTAGGTACAGAGGCCAAGTTATGTAAGATATTTCAATTAAATATGTACATATATGTATACCTACTGAACAATGCGCTGTAAATAATATTCAATGAAAGACGTTTAAGTATTTTACAGTCTCGAAACAAAAGCGATAAATGATAATCCCTGTCAATTAAAAAGGATTAAGTAAATTTTATTTACCTCCAAGTATTTATATGTCGTCATGTACCTTCGAGCAACACGGAAGGGAGGCGGCATTCGCACTATTTCCCCTCTGCCTAGGTACAAGATCAACTGATTTAGCGCAGAGGTAAGATATCGCTTGGGGCCCTCCCTTCCGACGTGTCGGAAGACGGTGTTATACTCGAAGTCATGTACTGACTGGGCAGTAACATCACATTGTTTAAATTAAGATGCCGAAGCAGCCGAAGGTTCAGAGAGCAGATTTTTGAAAAATCTTACCGTTTTGTACTCGTAGATCACACTGTTGGCAAAAATGTAATTACCTATCTTGAGCCTTGAGCCCTTTCTATACGAATCCTGATGCTGAATGTTTGTATGATATAAGTAGGTGCATAAATATTTGTTTATTATACAAAATATATGTAAGTGTGTTGTTTGCAAGCAGAAATAAAAAGGACATGTATGTATTCTATTAACACGTGTATGTTAGTCATGCTACATGTCTTTGTTTTATGCCCTTACTTTATAGAGTCATTGCCTTTACATATTAACATGTTTTTTTTTCTCACATTCTGTTCACGTATAGGCACATAATATATACAAATATCTAGGACACCGAGCTTTGCTCGGAAAACATATAAAAACTCAAAAATGCGCGTTTATCCAGATATAAGACCTAGCTAGATCGATTTTTCATCGAAGCCGTTTCCGAGATCCCCGAAATATATAAATAAATATACAAGAATTGCTCGTTTAAATGTATTAAGGGGCCCACTGATTAACAGTCCGCCGGACGGTATCGGCCTGTCAGTCCTTCGGAACTGTCAAAATTTTGTTCTAACTGACAGGCCGATACCGTCCGGCGGACTGTTAATCAGTGGGCCCCTTTATAGATAGATAGATAGATAGATAACATATCCGTCTACGCGTAATAAATATGTAAATCTAACTAGTATCACTACAACTACACCTTATAAAACAAAGTCCCCCGCCGCGTCTGTCTGTTTGTGTGTTTGTATGTTTGAGATAAACTCAAAAACCACTCAACGGATTTTCATGCGGTTTTCACCTATGAATAGAGTGATTCTTGAGGACGATTTAGGTGTATAATTTGTTAACCCGTGCGAAGCCGGGGCGGGTCGCTAGTAGTAGCACAGAATAACTAATAGTACTGCCGTATCTGCTAGAACACAAATAATCCTAAAATAGATCTTGGGATAAAATACTTATTAGTACAAACCGGCGTTGATAAGAAACGTTTGTTCCAAATTAAATGTAACGTATTAAATACAAGTTCGACGGTTTATTTATATTTAATGACGATATCACTAAGCTCGTTTGAGAACGATTAAATTGATAACTAGTCATGCGCAACATGTTTTTGTCGATAACAAAACTGACCCGAGTATTTATTTATCTACTTATATACCTATATATATAACTTTATTTTGGTATCGCTTCCTTATCATTGTTACTTCACAACAAGTATCAGATGTTTAATGGACCTCGAGAGAAACAGAGGTTTTAAATTATTGGGTTTTAAGTTTAACGTGTGTGTCAGTGTTTTTTCTGTGCATATATGAGTGAAATGTGCATATTTTAATTACTTACCGTCTAGTCTGTGTAGGATCCAAGCCGTTTTATTGTAATTTTTTTCGATGACGGTTTTTCATTTCATGTCATTTAATCATTGCTTTGTGTGTACAAAAAGATCTTATGATTATTGTTTTTGTTATTATACAAGTTTTTATTTATAGGAACTCTGTGATAACTGATAAAACAACGCAACCTAATTATATTTGGGGTTTTTAGAATTGTCTCGATGAGTAGCTGCATGTGGAAAGAAAAATACAGTCAGCGATAAAAGCTTGTCCTATCAAAAGTTATATTTTTGCCAAAAACTTATTTTTAAACTTAATTCCTTGCCTTTCAGTCATAAAATGCCCTTCATAGACATAGCGTTCCAAGCCGACGTGAGTAGGTACGAGGATGCCGAGTTCGAGGAATTCTCAAGAAGGAATTGCGACGAGAATCCCGATACCAGGGACACAGCTATCGAGGAGCTGAGGCGGTTGCTTAAAGGTAGGGAACTGAATGGTATTGGGAGATTCTTGCAATTCAATGGGCCGGTCGAAGTATTTACCTCACAGAACAAGGGGTTGGTCTGTGATTTACCTATACAGCTGTAACAAAATAGTAGGGATCAGTTCAATTATATTCGGTACCGTGTTCTGATTAGGAAAAATGAAAAAAAAAAAGTTGCGTATTTTTTTTTCTATGAGGCAGGTCGTCCAAGTCGGCCAACCCTCCATAGTCCATAAATAGACCAAAAACTTTTCGCGTTAAAACGTAACAAATGTATATGGCGCCATTTCCATAAATCCCTACATGGCAGTTGCTCTCACTATACCACAGAATAACTAATAGTACTACCGTAACTATACTTCGTTTTTTTTTAGCATTACAAACAAAGAACTTCGCACTAGTAAGCTTGTGGATTCAAATCGAGCACTTTTTTGCAGTAAAATGTTTAAGTAAATTACAGTGGAACCTGGATAATTGCAATCTCAAGGGACCGGCCATTTTTTGTCAATTAACCAGGTTTTCCATTTAAGCAGGTCGTGTCAATTAACGAGGTTCAAAAAATCGTTGTGTCAATTATAGAGGTTTTCATTAATAGAGGTTGCGTTTTGACAAATTTCTTTTATGGAGGTGCAAATAACCATTGAAAGTAGATTTACACGCTTAAATTCTGGGTTTCTGGTCTATATATTGCTTCTGTCTATACTTGTACTTTTACACTACATTAATTACCACTTTATTTTCTTATTAATCATTTGGGTTTAAAAATTCCCTTGAATTGTAGAAGAAAGTTTAATTAGAATGTAAAAAGCATACTTTGTTTTTGATTAAATCAAAACTATTTCACCTACTACAGGCTGTGATAGATACCCAATAAATAAATTGAATTCTGGATGAAGATATAAATAAAATGATCATTGCTATTAAAATATTGTTTCTGCTGCATACAACTACATTATTTCAATTACAGAGGTAATAAGTAAGACTCATTTCAATAATAGAGGTAAAAAGAAAAGCAAAAATAACGGATTTTTTTAGCACAGTGTCAATTATAGAGGTCTTAGTTGCGATGTGGTCAATTACAGAGGCAAAATTACGAAAAGCACTAAAATCTAAATTGCAATTATAGAGGTTCCAAACTTTCAATTATAGAGGCCTTTTGGTCTCAAGGGACCGGGACCGGACTTTTGGTTGCAATTATTGAGGTTTTCCATTTATCCAGGTGCCAATTAACCAGGTTTCACTGTATAAGTAAGTAGGTATTTAGATACCATACTACGAGTACATAGTTCCATTATTAATAACATATAAAGAGCCTGATAAAATTTGCACACTTACTACTGTGGAGTTCTATCTAATGCTAAAAACACGAAGTATAGTTGAAATTTTAGAGCAGTCATATAGAAGTGAATATGCCATTTTATTATTTTTCCTATGTCAAAATTTCATAAATCTGGAGACTCTGGAGTGCGTTCCACTCTCCAGTCTCTCCATTTTAATGAACAAAATACCTTGGAAATTAAATGTTCGGTAATTACGATGGACCAAGATTTTTCTGCTCAATGCAAAAGGAAGTCAAGGAAGTATCTATGTAAATAAGCACTAATAGCAGTTTCGAACAACCCCATTTTAAAGTATTTGAACAAATTAAATTATTTCTGAATAATATTTTAATTTGTTTTTATCAAGTAGAAACACTACTATATAAATTATAAACTGAAAGGCTAGGGGGCGCCATAAGCCTTCAGTAAGAAGTGCATATACTTGGAAAATTTGACCTATGCCGCTGTGACCCGGTGGCCGAGTGGCTTAGGCATCTGCCGCGATAGCAGAGGACGCTGGTTCGATTCCAGCCTGGGGCACTAGAGGCCTTGGTCATTTTTTCTTAGTATATATCATTTATTTCAGTTTATAACCCCATTTTGTTTAGAACTATTTCCAAATTGCGAATTTATTGTAATTTTTTATCTTACGTGCCTTTTGTAAACCTTTGAAAGAAGTTTTGCTTATGAACATTGCCCAAACGTGGATCAAACAAAATTTTCAATTGACACCCTGTATGGCAACACTAGTGGGGAAATGGGGACTAGTAGAAATAGTGTACCGACTAGTGCGATACACCAGGGCTCCATGTCTAGTAAGAGGTGTTTGCTCTATAAGTTTTGTTGCAGAAAAGGGGGAATGTCGGCCGCGGCGGACGGACGACGCGTATTTATTGAGATTTCTGAGGTGCCGAAGATTTATTCCTGCCTTGGCACATAGATTGGTAAGGAATGGAATATTCGGAATGTAGGAGGTTTAAAATTGAAATTTTCATATGATTTTTATCTTATTTTTATGAAAAACACAAAAGACATAGGTACCTACATAATTATATTACAACCGTTAGCAATAAACATTTTAAAAACTACATAAAAATATCCCAAAATTACATGCGCAGTGGAAGCATGGTTGGCTGCTGGGCCCAAATTTATATTACGATTTTTTTAATTTTTTTGATATAAAAATTATAACCAATCAATCAATCAAAGCATTTATTTTCAGGCAGCTAAGGCCCATAGATACATATATACATACGTTACAAACTAACATATAATTAAATACAATAATAAAAATCTTAGAGGGCTGGCCAGTATTTTGCTCAATGCGTTAGTATTGCCATACAACGTGGCAATGCGGCCAGCCTTCTGGGCACACTGCCCATCGGCAGTGACTTGGGGGACGTTTTTTATTTAAAGGTTTTTTATTTTTAGTTTATTTAAGTAGTTTAGAGATAGTTTGTATTATTATTTTTAAGCTAATTTAATGTTTTATATTTATTTAAAAGTGTTGTAATAAATTGTCAGGCTAAAAGTAAAAAAAATAAAATCTTAAATACTAAAAATTTTCGTGACGCAGTTTGGTAATGGCTATGTTCAAAGTTGTAACAAATTACTTACTGTTCCGATTCGTCACGTTATATCGTTTATTTGTAGGTGTATAAAATAAACTATATTATTATACTTAGTAAACAGTCTACAATTTACGACAATTTAAAAATTATGTGGGATGGTTTTCTTTTGTTGCACAAGATATAAAACAGTAATTCCTCTTTCCACCCACGTCTCATTGAGTCGTCGCGATCGTGACTCTCGTGACTAATTGTATTAGAAATCGGTACAATTTGTACGTGTGTGAGACAATTTATAGGTCAACACCATGTTTTATGTGGTTGTGGTACTTACCTGTAATTACCTTTTTACCTTTTTTGAAGAACCTCATACTGCAGACTGCAGCCCTTCGAGAATACCTCAGCATGGAGCTCATTCCACAGCCCGAGCGCCCGCGAGAGGAAATTCTTCCTAAACCGCACACAGTGCGCGACGATTTATTTTTTATTTTTTTCAAAACATATACATAATCAATTTTAAAGTTACTCGCCAAACTACTTAAAATGCAGTTTGTTGGCAACTTGGCAAGGCAGCGCTCATTTTTTACAATTTTATTTTATTATTTGGAGCAATTGGAGCTGGTTAAAAATGTCCCATATTTTGTGGAGTTTTTTTCGAATCGTCGCAAATGGGAAAATTGTACAACTACTAAAACGTGACGATAACGAATATTTTAAACATTTTTGTAGTCTTCATGATTCATGTCAGTCTTTCCGATCTAAATTGACTTAAGTAGGTATACAAGTATATATTACAAGTACATATGTATTTCAAATTAAATTAAAAGAACATATTTAATCATTTCAGATGGTACGCTACGAAGACTTCCGCTCAAAAAACCCCGAGTTGTATGACTGCGACGCGTTCGGCCTGCAACGCGTCAAGGATGTGTTCTCCTGCACCTTTCCCGACAACCCTGACAATGGCAGGATTACCATCATGAGGCTGGGTAACTGACAAACGTTACTTTTCAGCTAACCCTACAATGGTTATATCACAGCGGCTGAGGGGCGCAGACATAGGTATCTGAACACGGCTCTGTTTGGCATCTATTATACAGGGTCATTTTTGGACCGTTAGCCATATTGTGCGAGGTGATTAGGTAAGAAGGTTTCTGGTTTCTCGACCTTTTTAATTTCTCGAGGCACGGGAATTCTCGACCAAGATTTCTCGAGTTTCTCGAGTATCTCGAGAAATTTGGAAAGTTTCAAACAACACCATGTTATTTTTTTTTTTTCTTTATTACAAATTAGACTCATAAGGTTAAAGTTTTTGTCACCATAAATTGCATTTAAGAATCAAATAATCAACAGCAAAAAAAACAATAGCTGCAGGCGTGTGCACCGGCGATGTGATATGCTATAGTGTATTTCTTTAGGTATTTAACAAAATGTAAACAAACCACAAAATGGTATTTTATTAGACAAGAATATTCATGATGTGACAAACTTACAGAAATTTTACTACGTAATTATCTAATTATCAATACTTACTCAACGTAGCAATGAAGTTGTTAAAATTTTGATATTTTGCTAATAGGAATATAATAATATCGGGATGATTTGATTTATCAATAGTAATTTTGTTTTGAAATATTTGTTATTACATGGCCCTATAATTAGTTTCTTTAACATTAGAAAGTAGATAAGTGATCTTGACGTGTCTTTTTATTGAAAAATAAATCACGGCAAATATTTAACACTTACAAATCATATACGATCATTTACATTATTTTGCTTTCATAAGTAATAGTTACTAATTTTTTAAAGCGTTTTTCAATAAAAAGACACGTAATGAATGTCATGAATATGATAGTTCAATTCAAGAGTTTCGAAATATGAAAATCGGTTGAAGCTTGAACGATACGACGGGTCTTGGTACCTTAGTTTTTTATTTAGTTTATTAACTACCTAATAAATGTTTTATGTACCTGAAAATGTAAAAAAAAAACATAGTTCACATTTATTTAACTGGCTTTCTTTTTACTCATCGTAAGAGATTTATTTCTCGAGTTCTCGAGGCTATGAGTTTTTTTTTCCGTCTCGACTTAGGACAAATTTCTTGAGATTTCTCGCCTCGAGAATTCTCGAGCAGAAACCCTAGGTAGGTCATACTGAACAACTTTTACTATGGGACCAAGGGGTCATCCATTAATTACGTCACACCAATTTCTGTGTTTTTTTACCCCTCCCCCCCTCCTTGTCACACTTGGTCACATTTGGCAAACCCCTCCCCCCTGGTGTGACGTCACATTTCTTCAACGAAATCGGCAAATATTTATTTAATATTTTATCAAAATATTTTTGATAAAAGAAATATTAGTAATTTTATAACCCAAAACTGATTAAGAAATAAAATTAAACGAATGAAAACGATTATCGTTTCAAAACCTTGTTATTTAAATGATAATTAGCGTATAACATAATTTAAATACATTTTCGGTTACTGATCGATGAAGTTAAAGTGACGTCACAAAGTTTATGACTCCCCCCTCCCCCTTGTCACAACATGTCACATTTTCTTGACCCCCTCCCTCCCCCTAAACGTGTGATGTAATTAATGGATGACCCCCAACCCCGAACTCTAAAAAAAAAATTTGGCCTTCCCATAGAAAACGTCGACATTCACTCGACCAAAATCTATGAAACGGCCAAAAAAATTTTTGTGATTTCGGAGAAGGTCCCATAAAAAAAGTTGTTCAGTATGGCTTACCTAATCACCTCGCACAATATGGCTAACGGTCCAAAAATGACCCTGTAGAGGCGTGTCCAGATATTTGTGACTTGTGAGCACCTTGGCCGCTCCGATATATATTATCTGATGGCGACTGTACGTATCGATGACAGTTTCATTCTATGGCACGGGCGAATCAGGTTCGTATAAGTGAACGTATTCTACGGTTACACATTGTTAAGCGATTTCCAATTTTTTGTTATAAACATCATTTTATTTCCGAACACACCTTTTTGGGTTTTTCAAACATAATGTGCTTAATTACCTATTTCTTATTTATTTATTTCTTGCATAAATCAGACTTTTTTTATTCATTTACTTCATTCAAAAAGGTCCCGAGCCTCTACCATCAGTTTTAACATTGACATAACGCTCACGTCTACGTAATGTACTTTCTGTACATCTCGCTTGCACTATTGCTCGCATATGCGAGTACGAGCGAGATGCATAGAAAGTAAGTTACGTAAACGTGAGCGTTATGTCAATGTCAAAACTGGTGGTAGCCGTACTGATGTCCTTTCCGAATCGTCACTTTCTTGTTATTTTTATTCACCCGTGACGCACCGGAAACTTTTCGGTTATTGCCTAGATAAAATAGAGCAAAAGATTCCGATTAAGAAAACAAATTACTTTGTAAAAAAAAAATGAAAATTGCTCTTTACCAAACTATGTAGATATTGCCTTTTACGCACAACCAATAAAATATACTCATCCATAATTACATGACATTTCTCCATAAGATAATGCAAAATCGACACAATTACACGACAAGACCGTCTTCTTTTAAAACTGGTTATACGGAAGTAAACATAATAAGCCCCTTTGTATTATTGATTGCCTGTTTCTCCTTATATTCTCAAGGCAAGTGGGATATGGACAATACCCCGGCAGAGGACCTAATTCGCTGTGCGTTGCTGTTGGATGAAATATGCGCTATGCAGCCAAGACTGCAAATTCTGGGGGTCACCATTGTTATAGACCTTAAGGGACTCGGTCTTAGACATATGAGATATTTGAATTTGAAGACAGCGGGGCAATTCGCCAGCTTATTGGGAGTAAGTATGAGCTTAGCATTTATTTTCTGGTGGTTTTTTAATCCTAATAACCTAGAGGTAAATTCCCCGTAAATGTTCGTACCCCGCGCGGGGCTTTGAAATATGAGGAAATAATTTATTAAATCATTGCAAATCAAGTGCCAACTCGGTATGCCTATGTAATTTGCAGACATCGTAAATTTTATGGCATTTTCGGTGCAGCGGAGTGATGTTAACGGAATCATTATCAACATTATTATGATCATTAGATCAGTGATCGTACATTTTCCAGCATTTTTGGTGCAGCAGAGTGGTGTTAACGGAATTGGTATAGATAATTTCAACTGAATTCGTGTCGATTCAAAACACTCCCTTCGGTCGTGTTTGAATTTATCACCACTCGTTTCGAATTTTCTATTTGCCGCACTTGTAAACGTAATGTAGGTACTATTACAATATGGTGCTGCTTTACCGCATTAGTGCGATAATTAGCACATTACGTAACTATGTCGAAAATTTAAAGGGCCATATTATGTACTGTATAACGTTGTACGATACATGTGCCAATTACCTATTTTTCGCACTTGTATCGGTATGCCCTAACTTTTTAATAAATATCGATGATATACCTGCACAGTATACCTAATAAATAATGATATTATAGAAAACGTGCAGTCATTAATTTGTTTAAATATAAACTGTATTTACCCTTATAATTAAATATTATTGAAATAAGAGTTGACTTCATTAAAATGAATATTTAATTTACACTATGTTTCATTTATTTTTCCAATTTAACTTTAACGCCATCTATGAGATGCAGCATGCTTTTTTTCAGTATTTAGTAATACGTTTTACAAATCAGTGTCCTGTTAGTTCATTTAAGTCGCTACTTCTTGCGTGGCGCTGTTGTATCGTCATTGTATCTAGGGGCGGGACGGGTGGCGTGAGGAGAGGCTCGATTGTAGATTTCATTTGGGTACGGGAACGGCCTTAAGGTTAATATCAACGTAATAAACGCTAATTAATCATTAGGGATGAAATTATTTATACCAATTCCGTTAACAACACTTCGTGCACCAAAAATGCTGGAAAATGTACGATCCCTGCTAATGATTAATTAGCGTTAATTACGTTAATGGGTCATTTGCAATTTTTTTTGTACCTTTGTCTAATTTTTTCTTAACATTCTCAGTTTCGTAACGAAAATTAACCATACAAAAATGCAAATTTGTATAGCTAACATTCGTAACGAAACTGAGAAAATTAAGAAAACTTAATCTCATCTTTTCTTAATGCTACAAAAAAATTGCAAATGACCCTTAATTTACCATTTCAGTTGGAATTATCTATACCAATTCCGTTAACACCACTCCGCTGTAACAAAAATGACATTTACTATGTCTGGTAATTATTTGATTTCATTGTTATTGCAAAGCAGAACAACTGAGTACCGTTTTATTTGTGTGCAAACAAAAAAGTAACCGGTATTCCCACCGAGACTAACGGTTAAACCCAAACTACCAGGCAATCATAACACAACAGAAGCATCTTTGTTTTGCTTTGAGGCATCCACTACACACTACTACCTGCTACTACTACTACTCACATACTATGTATTAGTGATGAATATCTCTTTCTATTGCAGTATACAAGAAAGAGTAGGATATTATTGAATGAACCAATGAGTCATTTCAACCGCCTATAAAGCGTGAGCGACTCCAACGCCCAATATAACCAATATTACTAGGCTTTCGTATAAAAGATTACTGAGAATACTAATTACTAAAGCTCCCGTTACATTGGTTTTTGAATATTTTACTCGCTCCAGCTCGCAACGGGAATATACACCCGACGTCATTGGCGGGGAATTCAGGGGAATGCGGCCGACACTAAAGGGTTAACTTGCAACACCGAACTTACCAAGGCCTCATAACTTTACAGGTAGCGTTCCCGCTCTTGCTCCAAGGCCTGCACATTATCAACTACAACTGGTTGTTCAACTCCATACTTCCGATGTTCAAACAGTTCATACCACAAGCTGGTTGGGAGAGACTACACTTCCATTCAAGTTTAGAGTCTCTCCACAAACATATACACCCTCAGTACCTGCCAGCGGAATACGGAGGACATTGCAAATACCTAGTCACGTGTGAAGAGTGGCTTTCGAAAATTGAAAAGTACAAAGACGACTTTATGGTGCAAGATTTAAGAGATTTGGGGTACCGGGTAAAGTAGGTAGATAAGAGAAGGAAGGAAATGAATAAGACTGAAAATGCCAATTTATTTTTGAAAATATACACATAGTTATATCGGAACTGTACATGTTCGACGTGGTAAATACATTTTTGTAAGTACATTTATAATATGCGAATAAACCTTTTTTAAATGTATTAATTATATGTTGTAATATGTATTACCTACATAATTTATTTCAAGTTCCCATTCACCCTATTCGCGATATAAAAGAAACAATAATTTATTTTTTTATTTAAATAATTAAGCGACTAGATGAGTAAGATGAGTTATTTATTTATTTATTTATGTTAGGAGAACCAACAGCTTTAAAACTTACATTAGACAACAAAATTAAAACAGGAAGCCAATTACAGGAACTCACAGGTAGTTACAAAGTATTAAATTTTAAACGAATGCTATCACCTACGCACACACACATGCGTACAAAAAGAGAGAGAAAAAAAGAAGCATAATAGAAAATGGCAATAGAAGCCTTACAATAGATCCTAAGTTTTAACACTTATAGCTAAGTTTAACACTTATAGCGCCTAGAATAACAGACGTCTCAGAATTCAAAAGATGAAAACAAAATAAAATAATATTTATCAGATTGTAATGTAGTTAATGAATACGTTATGTAATGTCTGTATATCAATACACTAAGTTCATAAATTCAATGCATTTGCTCGCCTAATGAAGAAAAGCAGAAAGTGTAGGTACATGAGTAAAATACAATAGTAGAAAGGTCGCTCACACAAAACACCGCTTAACCAAACTATGCCTCACACTGGGAACTTTACAATTGAATATATCGATGTCAACTTCCTTCGATAGCTCATTTAGCCTTCGACTCGCGCGAACTAGGAAGCTATTCTGTCTATACTTGGATGATGCAGTTTTAACAGATAATGGGGGATAGTACCTTTTAGAACGATAGGGACTAGGGAGTATTGAAAGAAAGTTTACCAAGTAGCTCGGAACAGTCAGTTACACCGCTGGTGATGTTCAGGAGAAAGGTAATGTCCGATATATCACGTCTTTTTTGCAACGGGACTAGATGGTGTTTCTTACAAATACTTAAATAATTGGATGAACTATAAGGATATTTCAGTTTATAGCATAAATATTTTATAAATTTCTTCTGGACGCGTTGGATTCGGTCAACGTAAGTACTATAGCAAGGGTTCCAGACCTGTGACGCGTACTCCAGTTTACTCCTCACATATGCGCAATAAAGCACTTTAAGGGTTTTAGCCTGGGTGAAGTATATAGAATTTCGCATTATAAAACCTAGCCCTTTTAGTGCTCCACTAATAATACTATCAATGTGCTTGTCAAATATAAGTTTAGAATCGTGAATAACACCCAAGTCCTTCATATAAGTTATTTTCTCAAGCGGGTGGCCCTTTAATGTATATGATGTGGAGGTTACACTGCGCTGACGGGAAAATGTAATTGAAAAGCACTTGGAGGGATTAAGCTCTAACCTATTTAATTTACAGTATTCATCAAGACGTTCAAGATCGGATTGCAATAACATTGAGTCATGGTTGGATTTTATCTTGTTAATGATTTTCATGTCGTCTGCAAAGCAAAGAAGTTTAGAGTGCAGAAAACACTTGCCTATATCGTTAACAAAAATGTTGAATAATAAAGGACCGAGCAAGGACCCTTGAGGGACGCCGCTTGGGACTGACACCCATCCAGATATATAGTTGTTGACCACGACGGCCTGAGACCTATTATTAATATAAGAGGAGAACCACCTCAGTAAATCCCCATGTATTCCCATGTCACACAACTTGGATATCAGTAACCTATGATCAATCCTATCGAAACACTTGCTGTAGTCAGTATATATGACAACCTGAAGGCCACTATCCATCGCTTCAGTGACATAATCATTCAGTAAAACGAGATTGGATACAGTTGACCATCTTTGCAAAAATCCGTGCTGGTGATCACTGAAAGAATGTTTAAGAATGTTATACTTACTACTTACCTAATTTGTTTTGGGTATTGATTAAACAAACGTTTGGGTTTATCTTATTATATTGAATTAATACTTAGATAAGTAAGTACTTCATTTACAGGCAGATATATCTCAGATATTGGTGGTATGTTTGATTCGATAAAGAAGAAGTTTTTGTCTTAATCGAAATAAAAATATTCAATCTTTAATTCTTACATTGATTTTTTGATAGATACAGCGTATAGATAGGTATAGCTAATAAATGTTATGCGTACTAAATAGTTAAGTACTGTAGGTACATAAATATCTGTTATCTTTCTATAACATTTATAATTAGCTGTGCACAAACTCTATCTGGGGATCTCGGATCCCAGGTACCGATGGAGTGACGAAACCCTAAAAGACCAGTACGGTTACCATCAGTTTGTCACTGACATAAACGCCGTCGAGAACATAATTTACTTTCTATACATCCCGTTTGCACTAATATGCGAGTGCGAGTGAGATGTATAGAAAGTAAATTACGTTCTCGACGGCGTTTATGTCAGTGACAAACTGATGGTAACCGTACTGTCCGCCCTCGGAGTATACCTACTCAACTGGCGTGAAGTGCTGCAGTATAGAGCACAGTGGCATCCTCTTGTATCCAAGATCATTTGGTCACTGAGCCAGTGAAATAGTAGTAGTTTGCTTTTATATACTTTTAAGAATGCCGCAATGGTTCCCATGACGCTCAAGAGGGTGACGCCGCAGGGATGTTAGTGGGTATTCTCCCCCCTGCCTCTGGCTATAGTTCGTATTTTTTAGCATTAGAAAAAAGGTAAACAATCGTGATGTGTATTTTTTATTAAAAAGCACTTTTGAAAAATAAGTCACGGCAAATATGTAACAATTATGAATCATATACGATTATTTACATTCTTTTGCTTTTATAAGTAACTAGCTGTGCCCGCGGCTCCGCCCGCGTGGATTTCGGTCTGTGTCAGTAAGCGGCTAATTTCTAATCCTAATTTCTCTCCCTCTCCCCTGGAGGCGGAACTTGAAGTAAAGTTGACAGATGGATATGCTAGAGGACTGTAGTCCAGATAAAATATTTTACAATTAGGTACCACTAAATAAAACTACACTCCAAGTCACCCTTATTCAAATTTTACACGTGACTTAAACGACAGAGTAGTAGGTGTATATCGGACGATACAGTACCTAAGCCGTAAAGGGGCCCACTGATTAACAGTCAGCCGGGCGGTATCGGCCTGTCAGTTGTTCGGAACTGCCAAAATTTTGTTCTAACTGACAGGCCGATACCGTCCGGCGGACTGTTAATCAGTGGGCCCCTTAAGGTATACGCGCGCGAGCGAAAGCGAAGCGGCCTGCCTGGCTAGACCGCCACTTACCGTGGTCTTCTTCAGACTCCTGAGGAAGACCACGTGCCCCTTGTAACCTCAATGCGTTGCGAGACTTTCGGGAATGATTCGATTTTTTTCGGGAATGCATGGTAATGCGTATAAAATGCGAGTCCCAAATCGTTTGACTCCGCAAACGACCAGTGCCGGATTAAGATATTTTGATGCCCTAAGCATTTCTAGACCATGGTGCCCCCTCTCCCTAGGGTCATCAAGATTACATTGATTTTTTTTGGTTAATTGAGTGACGTTCATTGCCGCATTACAGCTGAGAATGGAAATTAATCACATAATTTTATCACGACAATTGACAGTGCCGCAGCAGTAACGTTACAACGGAGTACCTAATGCTGCTGCAGTTGCCACCCGAATGTCACCTAAACATATTGAAAACGCGAGCGAAGCGAGCGCGGAAATTTTTCGATATAAAAACGCAATTTGATAGACAGTTGTACATTTTTACTTTTAATATGGAAATCAGTCACATCATTTTATCACGAAAATTGACAGTGCTGCAGCAGTAACGTTGCAATAGAGTAATGCTGCTGCAGTCGCCATATCTTAGAAAGTTATTGAAAACGCGGGCGAAGCGAGCGCGAAATTTTTTCGATATAAAAACGCAATTTGATAGACAGTTGTACATTTTTACTTTTAATATGGAAATCAGTCACATCATTTTATCACGAAAATTAACAGTGCTGCAGCAGTAACGTTGCAACAGAGTAATGCTGCTGCAGTCGCATACCTTAGAAATGTATTGAAAACGCGAGCGAAGCGAGCGCGAAATTTTTTCGATATAAATAGGCAATTTGATAGACAGTTTTACATTTTTACTTTTAGTATGTAAATTAGTTACATCATTTTATCACGAAAAATGACAGTGCTGCAGCAGCAACGTTGCAACAGAGTAATGCTGCTGCAGTCGCCATATATTAGAAAGTTATTGAAAACGCCAGCGAAGCGAGCGCGAAAATTTTTCGATATAAAAACGCAATTTGATAGACAGTTGTTCATTTGTACTTTTAATATGGAAGTCAATCACATCAATTTATCACGAAAATTGACAGTGCTGCAGCAGTAACGTTGCAACAGAGTAATGCTGCTGCAGTCGCCATATATTAGAAAGTGATTAAAAACGCGAGCGAAGCGAGCGCGAAAATTTTTCGATATAAAAACGCAATTTGATAGATAGTTGTACATTTTTACTTTTAGTATGGAAATCAGTCATATCATTTTATCACGAAAATTGACAGTGCTACAGCAGTAACGTTGCAACAGAGTAATGCTGCTTCAATCGCCATATCTTAAAAATTGATAGAAAACGCGAGCGAAGCGAGCGCGAAAATTTTTCGATATGAAAACGCAATTTGATAGACAGTTGTACATTTTTACTTTTAGTATGGAAGTCAGTCACATCATTTTATCACGAAAATTGACAGTGCTGTAGCAGCAACGTTACAACAGAGTAATGCTGCTGCAGTCGCCATATCTTAGAAAGTTATTGAAAACGCGAGCGAAGCGAGCGCGAACATTTTTCGATATATTATTAATTTATTAAATCAACATAATTATTCAATTATTTTTGTTGATATCCGTGCCTTCTAAACTTAGAGTTAATTTGGCAAAATCTTTCCTCGGTGGCTTATTCATGTCACAACGTATTAAATTCAGCGCCATCTGTTAGTTTACCAGGGTACTCAATAGTGGTAGCACATATTTGAAAAAAGTTTGCCCCTCCTTCCTAAGTAGCGCTATAAGATTCAGGGGCAAACTTAAGTCAATCGAGTGTTGTGGCTACCCCCCCTTTTAGGGGTCGAATTTTTATAGCCTATAACCTGGCCGGGGATTTTCTCGACAGATTAGTAAAGTTTTCATCAAAATCCGTTCAGCCGTTTTCACGTGATGCGCGTTCAAATAAACAGACAAACAGATAAACAGATAAACAGACAAACAGACAAAAATTCTAAAAACTTTTGGAACGTGTTCTGTTATCGATTCTAAGTATCCCCAGCCAACTTTTTTTCAAATATCTTCCATGTACAGACTTTCGACCGTCTTCAGCTTTATTATATGTATAGATAGTTACTGATTTTTAAAAAGCGTTTTTAATTAAAAGACATGTCAAGATCGCGTAGTTTTGTTCTAGTGCTAAAAATACCGGGCAAGTGCGAGTCGGACTCGCGCACGAAGGGTTCCGTACCATAATGCAAAAAAACGGCAAAAAAAAACGGTCACCCATCCCAGTACTGACCCCGCCCGACGTTGCTTAACTTCGGTCAAAAATCACGTTTGTTGTATGGGAGCCCCACTTAAATCTTTATTTTATTCTGTTTTTAGTATTTGTTGTTATAGCGGCAACAGAAATACATCATCTGTGAAAATTTCAGCTGTCTAGCTATCACAGATCACGAGATACAGCCTGGTGACAGACGGACGGACGGACGGACGGACAGACGGACGGACGGACGGACAGCGGAGTCTTAGTAATAGGGTCCCGTTTTACCCTTTGGGTACGGAACCCTAAAAATAGTAGTTGCTTTGTTATACTTGGAAAAACTTAAGCATCGGCATTTAATTAATAGTTTGTTTCTACAAGAGTAAAATGACACTTTACAAGCCAGGAGCCCTGTTCACTTTCCTGTGATGCATCCGTAGAAGCTGCTTCTCCACTGCTGTGAGCAACGTTGGATCCACTTCATCATCATGGACATGATTCTCTGGTACACTTAACAAATTATTAAATATGTTTTCATTGTTGGTATCAGCATTTGAAATGTCATCTACTTCTTCAAGTAAATGATTCATATTGTTCTCATAGTTAGTGTCACCATTTGAAATTTCATCTTTAAGTAAATGTTTCATGTGGGCCGGTGTCTCGCTCGTCCCGTGTATGATTAGTGTCGTTTCTCCGACTTCTCCTACATTAGCTTCGTCAGTCTGAAAAAAATAAAAAAATATTCTATGAAGTATTTGAACAAATTAAATTATTTTTCAGAAAATATTTTAATTTGTTTTTTATCAAGTAGAAACACTACTATATAAATTATAAACTGAAATAAATGTCATATACTAAGAAAAAGTGACCAAGGCCTCCAGTGCCCCAGGCTGGAAACGAACCAGCGTCCTCTGCTATCGCGGCAGGTGCCTGAACCACTCGGCCACCGGGCCACAGCGACATTAGTCAAATTTTCCAAGTATATGCACTTCCTACTGAAGGCTTGTGGCGCCCCCTAGCCATCTCTAAGGTAGAACAGTATGGTTCGAACCTTCTATCTGGATCATTCTCATGATGATACCGAGCTAGCGAGAGAGATGGCGCCTGGCCAGCCTGGGGCACTGGAGGCCTTGGTCACTTTTTCTTAGTATATGACATTTATTTCAGTTTAAAAAATATTCTTACAGTAAGTTTATGTTCCATATCAAAAATGTATACAAGGTCTTTGAACAACTGTTTTAATTCATTTCATTTTCCAAAAAAAACATTATAACTTTTAGATTTTCACACTTAAATCATATGGTATCAAAATATTTCATTTCAAACTACATACGAGTATTAATGAAAATTATTGAAAATCATCGAAAACTTTTATAAAATCATTATATCATGGTAAGTTTATTATATCAGCATTATATCATAATTTAGGGAAATAAATGTGACAAAAGGGGTGCCTGGTTCAAGAAGACTTGTGGGCTTCGTAGTTACAAACTGGTACGTTATATGTAGGTAATTGTTGTGCTAGTAGATTGCGTTGTTCCGTAGCGCAAGGAACAAGGCCGCCATGATATTGTCCAGCCGTGTTGTCGATAAAAGAGGAAAAGGAACTTTAACTTTGAATACTTACTTACATTTATCCAAAATCACAGCGTTTTACACGCCTTTCGGATTCTCTGCCCAGGAGGTAGCCCTACTGACATGAGAGGCCAGTAGCATTAGAGATCTTCTATAACATTAACCTGTTTATTTATAAGTAACGTTAAGTACTTACATCATCTAATATCACTGCATTCCACTCGCCTTTAGGATTCTCTCCCCACGTGGCTACTGACATGAGAGGCCAGTTTAAGAAGGTAGCATTAGAGACATCTATAACATTATACCTATTTATTTATAAGTAAAGTTAAATACTTACATCATCTACATAATATCACTGCGTTCCACACGCCTTTCGGATTCTCTCCCCAGTAGGTAGCAATACTGACATGAGAGGCCAGTAGCATTAGAGATCTTCTATAACATTAACCTGTTTATTTATAAGTAACGTTAAATATTTACATCATCTAATATCACTGCATTCCACTCGCCTTTAGGATTCTCTCCCCACGTGGCTACTGACATGAGAGGCCAGTTCGAGAATGCAGCGTTGGAGTTATCTTCTGGTCGGGCGCTCAAAAGCTGTACCCTCGTTCCTGTAATCATAACAGTATATATTGTTATATATAATCTTGTTAAGCTGCGTTCGTCGCACACTAGCTACTTAACTTCACAAAAAGTGCACAGCGCCGCTAAAGAAGTTTTCACTTCAAAAATATTTTTTATCCCCATAATTCCAAAAATGGAGAAGCTACTCGCGACTTTAAAAAGTTAAAAACAATTGAAATGCCAGAGTGACCTCGGAGTAAATATCTATGGAGTAGAGACGCGCACTAATTTCTATCTGAAAAATTCTGTCGTTTTTGGCGCGGGGGACGAGGTAACGCACACAAATAATGTTAACACTAATGCATTTTTAGCATGCGTCGCTACACACGCACACGACAAAATTATCAAACACTAGCAAAAACTATATTCACACAAGTACAAGAACAAACACAGACAACCCTGTCCGTGAACGAGATGACGTCAGTTTTAAGTAAACCTAGATAGTGCGAGGGACGCGCCGATAATATTGTCGATATTTTATTGACAATGAATTTTAATTTCTGCTTTTATCAATTATAATAATATTACAATATCAAGTCTTTCTACCAGCATTTTACTAACTTTCAATTTTTGTATTGTTTTTAGATGTTGTTCTAATAGTTTGTCAATTTGTTTAGGGCGAATCTTGCAAGCTGATATAGAATGATTTTTTATTATCAGTTCATTAGTTAATATTTTACATGTTGGTTTACTTCTGAAAGCAATGCAATATGCTATTGAGCATGCAGATTTGATGACAGAGATGGAACGCGGCCATAGGATGTCATTTAAGGGATATTGAGTAGGGGATAATTAGTATATATATCGGCGGTAGATCCTAAAATCGGGCATATCGAGATATTCCTAGGCATATCGTGAAACTCCGCCATTTAATAATCTGCCTTTTGCATTTTTTGCCAGTGCTAGTGCTGCATTCTATGTGGCATTTGGAGCAGAATGCGTAGGTGCTAGGTAGGTACTAAAATCATACGCTACCCAAACACGTACTATAAGTAGGCTGTCAAGCCATTTCAATGGTCATCATTTGCTAAAATGTAGGACATCCTACTTATTCGATATGCCTAAATGTTGAGGTTTGCACGGTATGGCTGGTGATCACTAGTCAGAACATGACATGCCGGCGTTTCACGATCTGCTTAGGAATATCACACCTTGAAGTTAGCACGATATGGCTGGTGGTCACTAGGCAGATCATAATCTGCCTAGGAATATCACTCCTTGAGGTTTGTACGATATGGCTGGTGTTCGCTAGGCATTATGACCATCTGTATATTATTCATTATGTTTATATCGATTTTACCGATATTGGTTTTTATAGTGTCCCATCACTAATATTGGTACGGTGATACCAGAGTAATAAATTAAAAGTGCCTATTTATGGAAAGTGACAGCCGTAAATACCTTAAATTAATAAAATATTTGACATGCTAAATAAAAATATATAGCTGGTCAAGCAAATCTTGTCAGTAAAAAAGGCGCGAAATAGCCTACATTTTTCAAATTTGCCGCCTTTTTCTACTGACAAGATCTGCTTGACCAGCTATATGTAGAAACTAAAGGAAAAATTAATTTTCAAAAAATAGTCTATCGGTAATTTTACGTTATTTAGGGGTTGTGCACAAATCACGCGAGATGTTTTAGACTACTTTTTGATCCCCCGTCCCCCTTTTCTTTATTCTTATAGATCTATTTATTTGATTAAATAGATTAGGTTGATATGAAACTAAGGTGTTATATAAAAGTAATGTGTTACATAAATTATATAACAAAAAGCAACGCAAATAGGGCGTATTACTGCAATGTTCTGCCGCCAGAGTGTAGCACTAAGCTAGGTAGTAAATTTTCTCTTTTCTCTTTATCGCTCAAATATGCAATAGTGATAGAGAGGTTAGATAACGAAATTTAATATTTCTTGTTCCGCGGCGGACCCCCAGATTGTGATGGATTGTGGTAGTCGCGCCCCCTACGCAGAGTTTCGCATAATATTTCCTATTAGAAATAATACTCGTACCTAAATAATATTTAGAAAGTCTTCTTTAGAATTACCCTAAATTAGATCTAATACCATATCACTGGTATCACTGTCAGATTGACAATGTTTTTTAGTTATTTGCAAAATTAATGCACTATTTGATAATATTTAGATGTAATAGTACCTACATATGATAAGAAACGTGTTCTTTTTGTAGACTAGACGTTTTCGATCTCATTTTGAACGAGAAAACGCTGCAATTCGGCATTTTCGGCTCCTATCATTCCGCTTAGACTGACGTTTGCTGAATGGCGTATGACGTGTGGCAACTAGTTTTATATAACCTCCTTGACCGGCGGCCGCCGACTTTTTGCAGAGGGGAACGCCTGTTAATGGCCGCTCCATAGATATTTACTCCGAGAGAGTGACAATGTGACATTTGAAATTCGAACGAACATAGAACGAACGAACCATATTTTTCGTGAGGGGCTGGCTGGCTTGCTTGTTCATTCCGTCTCTCAGACGTAGCAGTAGATCCAAAGTACTAGGAGCGCATAACAAACAAGGTACCAAGTGCACCCACTGTATGAGGACGCTAGGTGTAAGAGGATTTAGACTATTTAGAGGATGGAAGACACCCGTGGAACAAATATTTGATAAGGATATATGAACAGCATGAATATAAAATTATAATAGATAGTGAAATAAAAAAAAAATGCGTGAGTGTCGTGGGACACCCGTTTGAAACGAAGTTAAATAAAGGGTTGTGACTCGTGACGGAAAACTCTTTTACACTTTTTTCACTTTACTGCTATTGACATCACATATGAGGAAATCATTTTGATGTTCACGGAATACTCGTACTCGGTTGAAGGGTGGATTTCATCAAGAAAATTTTCACCATACAAAAATATATTTTTTTATTTTTATTCAATAAATGCGAGAATATCTACTCTAATTTGTTGTGTGATGTTTACTGAGTAATTATGTTATATTTATACGCGAAATGATGGCATATTTTCGAAATTATGACCTTTGAAAAATTATAACATGCGACGGTGATGACCACGGTGGTATGGTAATGACTTTATTAAATACGGTGATGACATCATGTGTATGTATCATGTGTGACGTTTTATTAAACAAGGTGTAAATAAAACAACTGTTTTAAGCAAATCAACAACCATGGCTATTTATTTCAATTGGCAATAATAAATTTACAACTTTAATTGTTTTATATTAGCTTTATAGGCACATTAACAACAACAACATCAGCAAGATGATTAAATAATCAACTATATGGTTTTAACCAAGCTTCTATTCTTAACATTGTAGTTTTTGGTGCCGATTATTATAATTTCCGTTTCGTAAACTTTTCTCACCATTAATCACTTCCTTTTTCCGTTTAATCATTAGAATTGTGATGCCTAAGGCATCCATAACATGATAAAATAATCATCTACAGAGTTATAATCAGTGTTCTATTCTTAAAATTGTATTTTTTTTTCATACCGATTATTATAATTTCTGTTTCGATAACTTTTCTCACTTTTAATCTCTTCCTTTTCCGTTTAATGATGTTGTGATGCTTTAGGCACCCATAATACAAACGAATAATCATCCACTTAGTTAAAATCAGTCTTCTATTCTTAAAATAGTATTTTTTTCGTACCGATTATTATAATTTCTGTTTCGATAACTTTTCTCAGTTTTAGTCTCTTCCTTCTCTGTTTTATGATTAGTGTTGTGATGCTTTAGGCACCCATAATACAAACGAATAATCATCCACTTAGTTAAAATCAGTCTTCTATTCTTAAAATAGTATTTTTTTCGTACCGATTATTATAATTTCTGTTTCGATAACTTTTCTCAGTTTTAGTCTCTTCCTTCTCTGTTTTATGATTAGTGTTGTGATGCTTTAGGCACCCATAATACAAACTAATAATCATCCACTTAGTTAAAATCAGTCTTCTATTCTTAAAATAGTATTTTTTTCGTACCGATTATTATAATTTCTGTTTCGATAACTTTTCTCAGCATTAATCTCTTCCTTTTTCCGTTTAATGATTAAGAGTTGTGATGCCTTAGGCATCCATAACATGATAAAAATAAATAATCATCTACTTAGTTATAATCAGTCTTCTATTCTTAACATACTTAGTATTTTTTTCGTACCGATTATTATAATTTCTGTTTCGATAACTTTTCTCACCTTTAATCTCTGCCTTTTTCCGTTTAATGATTAGTATTGTGATTCTTTAGGCGCCCATAATACGAAATAATAATTATCTACTTAGTGCAAACAGATTTTCATTTGGCATGTAGCGATTTGTGTCTATAACTAGTATATAATATATTAGCTTCATTATGAATATTTGGGATATATTTTTCAACTCGAGAATCTGGAAAAAGGAAAAGGGAATTCTTAAGTCCCAACCTAAAACGCGGCAAAAATGTATACCTATATTTGAACGGGGATTGGCGAAAATAAATGTACCTAACATAAATATAATAGAATACAGAAAAATATGCTGATAATTTACTATACTATATTAGTCAGTTCGTGACATATATAGCTCACCAAATTGCCAAATGGGGGAAATAATTCGTGTAGAAGCGAATTTTGGTTTGGTGGTAGGGCATGATGTTTTAAACAACATACTGAAAGTACTGATGGGTGAGGGTGAAGATAACGGGTAAGGGGCTTAAGGGTCCCTTTTTAAAGTTTGTCGTCAATAACTCGTAAACTGTGCCTCATAGCAAAAAAATGTCATTATACTAATTATACAAAGGTAATGTACATCAAATTTTCTACAAAATATATTTTTACACTTTTTCGCTAGAACATATTTAATACCTTTCAAATACAATATATATACAGTGGTACTACTAAACTAAGAATCAATATTAAAAAATATATTAAAAGGGGGAAGTTAAATCTAAGCAATTCTACACAATCAGTTAGTTGTCAATTTTTTTTATTCACTGCATACAGTTACACTGTGATTGTGAAGGACAATCAACAAATTGACAAAAATATTATAGAAAAATATTAAATATTATAGGACAATTTTACACAGATCGACCTAGTCCCACTTATTGAGCTATATATATATGTACATAGAAAACATCCATAAGTCAGGAACAAATATTTGTGATGAACACACAAATAAATTCCCTTATCAGGATTCGAACCCGGGACCTCCTGCTTCGTAGGCAGGGTCACTAGGTCACTACCGACTAGGCTAGGAGGCCGTTTAGGAAAATGACAGATATCTTATATTTTTGTGCACAATTTTTTTTGTATGAAAAGGTACAGTTAGGTAGAAACAGCGCAATCTGAACCGCCAGAACCAGCTTTCCCCTTTCTCTATTTGGGGGTTTGTCAAGAGTTAATCTCGTGGCTAGGGCATTAGATCAACTAAGTATGATCCAAGGAACAGTCATACCAAGCAATATCACCTAGGATAAAAACGCAAACTCACTACACATACTTTCCCATAATTGTGTAGAATTGCTTATAATTAACTTTCCCCCTTCAATATTTTTTTTAATATTGATCCTAGCTAAAAAGTGTATAGAATATTTTTTGTAGAAAATTTTATGTAGATTACTTTTGTGTTAGAACATTTTTCGCTATGGGGCACCATTTACGAGTTATTGACGAAAAACTATAAAAAGGGACCTTTAACCCCTCTCTACCCTTTAGCTTCACCACCCACCCACCAATACTTTTTTTAGTATGTTGTTTAAAACACCATTTTCTACAACTATGTCAAAATTCGCTTATAAATGAGTTTGGAGGCCTGCTATGCAATGATATACGTCCCATTTTATACGTGTTCTAAAATATTATTGTAAATAATCTTTATCACTCGAACTTAATAAAATGTTGCATTACAAGTGAGAATGTTTTTCGTAGACGTAAGATACATTAATCTGGGAAATAAATGGTTATCATAGTCTAAAAAAAGCAATGTTATTGAACAAATTTAGAAAAAACGTCATCACCGTACATATGGGATCATAACCGTCCATTGCTTGAGAGCCGGTGACGACGGTTACGGTGTTGACGATTTTACGCATTTTCGTAGATTGTTCTAGAACACTAACATTCATAGCAACGACAGCGTCACACCTGGTATGTTCCCTTGGAGTCACATTATCGTAGGTAATTGATTTTAATATCCGACAAGTACTTACTGTAAACTTCTCCTGGATGGTTATGACGCTACAGCGTGACAAATCACTTTTTGAGGAACAGATTTCTCTATTTTTCTGCTTAGCGCGCGCATAAGGAAACGTGCACTCACTTTCGCTGCTTAAGCCGAACTGAGGAAGCGGGCGGGAGTACGCGGCTATATTTTGCTGTATAAATACATAACTACCTCGACTTTGACAATACGCTGACGGTGTTGACGAATACTCGTGACAAAACTTTATTAAATTTTTAAAGTACATACTCTGTGACGGAATAATTTTATATTTTTTTATATGTAAAACAACACCTTGGGTGATCTAAAAATTAAAAAAAAATCGCAATCGTACGTTAGGTATTCGACAATTTTCACCACAAACCTAGAGGTTCAGATTTTTTTGGTAGACGGTGATGATTTTAGACACATGAATCATTTTATATAAAAAAAACTGTTCATTTATCGGAGTTGTTAATTGAAGGAACTTTAAGATAAGACCACTTAAAAACAAATAAAAAAGTTGCAATACGTAAAACTTACTAGTTTTTTTTATAAACACCGAAACGTAACTTTTCGCCTGAATTTGAAATCCACCCTGAAACGAAGTTAAGAAACGTGACGAAAACTTTTTTTCGCCTAGCCACCATCCGCCAAGTCCGTACCGTGCGATAAAGAACTTCCTTCCAAAAATACTAAAATCATAACCCTCTATTTGCGTTGCCGTAGTCAGGTAATTAGCAGCTTGATAAATTTTGGCCAGTAAATAATAACCGAATACTACTACTAAGGCCATCATCAGTTTACAAAATGCTACATTTTGAGAGCATAACAAGAGCAAAAAAGTAACAACAGTCAGCATCATCTGTGCTTGTGTATTTGAAGTACTTAACTCGTCGATTTCTCCAATATCCCGTCATACAAAAAAATGGAAGGGGGTTTTTTTAAAATTCGAAATCAAACTTAGAGGATATTGGTTATCCGCTAAAGTCTATAGACCGCGGGCCAGGAGCAAATATCGTCAGACATCGCCTCCCGCTTGATACTTTGTCAGATGATAGTTTAGATACTATCATGAATTAAAAAAATAGTCAGCCGGTTGTATCGCGGTGGAAAGACCGTCAGTTGATCATGTCCGCAAATCCATAAGGCGTTTATTGAAATGCCTGGTGAAATCCTACATGCAAAGTTTCATGATGTACTTATTACTATAATAAAAAGGTACAGCGCTTATTTTTTACATGTTAGTTCAGTTGAGTGATTCTCAAAATAGTGGCATCTTAACCTGTCATCGAGTTTTTGAATTGAATGTATGTTTATTTGCTCTTTTTCATATGAAACAAAAATATATCTAGATAAACTAAAACAATGTTTATCGAGGCCAAGTCATTATTTTTATTTAAATTTAATACTTGTATTTATAAAAAATAAAGAGTAGCACTTTTTACTGTAACCTGTCTTGTCCAAAAGCATAGCTCTTCCAGTTTTAGTTCTTTAGATTTTATAGCACCAATTTATGTAAATAAAATATCATGCTATATAATAACATAAACAATACCTTTTAAAATGTACTTTGCACAGGCCTTATATATATATTTTTTACAACAATATTCACGCACGAAGTTTGTCCAAGGATATTTTCTCTGTTAACCTGTACCAACCTGTACATGCGCGGTATTGCATCTGACTCATACACAGAAAAAAATATTTAGATCATAACTATGGCAAAATATTAGGTACTTAAGTATCAAGCTAACCACCGTAGGGTACCATTATGACCCAAGTGTCGTAGTTTCGTAGAGACAAGTGGTTAAAGGCAGAAATCTGGGGTTTTGTAACGGAATGTTATCTTTAACTTGTCTCGATTATTTTACGAATTTGGTATGGGGCCTAATGTAATAATATCATTTTAATATTGTATGAAGGTTTATTCATCTATGCTAAAAGTGAGACATTCGTATTAGTATTATCCGTTCAAGGGAAAATAATAAAAATGAATGTATTTTTTACTGTAACCTACTTAACTTTAACCTGTATTCAATGTATGGGGTATTGTATGTCTTGAAAATAACTCCTTCATTTTCCGTTCCCTTTTGAAAATTTGGGGTAGGTACTTGTAGTGGTAAAACATATTTTTCATTATTAAAAGTAAAAAAAATTACAAAAAAAAATTTCATTAACTTTAACCTGTCGATGCCACTATCTTGAGAATCACTCAGTTACAGCAAGTAGCTGACGGTCTTTCCACCGCTATACAACCGGCTGACGGTTGTTTTTTATTTATAATAACATCTAAACTATCTTCTGACAAAGTATCAAACGGGAGGCGATGACAAAATTTATTTTATTTTTTTACGGCTGCCATTCCTCAACCCACCAACGGAGCGCCAGCTGACGTCCATGAGGGATCATCATACATAGCCGTTAACCAATATACAAGTTAGCGCCCGGGAGGCGATTGGTCATGGAAATCTGTTCGTGGCTCGCGAGTCGCGGTCCATAAGAAATCATTAAATCAAAACGAAACCAAGGAGCGACTTCGCTAGTTCATTCCGTCGCTCAAACGAAACAGTCGAGCCATAGTACTAGGAGAGCATATAAAGCAAGGTACCTCTCCCCGTTGTGTTGTGAGATGGTTGTGTCGTAATATACATTTGTTTGCATGTGTTGTAGAAAAAAAATCAAAAAGAAATTCAAAATCATTTTATTATTGTCCTATGAATTATTGGCATTAAATTATTGGAAAGAAATCTGTATAATTTTACAACAGTCAATGTTGCCAGTGTTACAGTAACATCTCTACCAAAAAGCGAGAGCTGTCTTCATAAACAATGACTGGTGGTGGCAAGTCAAATAAACTATGTGACTATGAAAATATTAATCAGTAATTTCCGTTCGGTTTTTACTTATATTGCATCAAAATAAAATAAAAAATTAGATAACAAATTCAGCAAGGAAAAATAATTATGCACTTTCTTCACAATTAAACAGCTACCTCCAAATGCAACATTTCGAATGACACTGACAGAAGTTCTTTCGTTCGAAGGAAAAATTGCGTTTCTTGCATGAATCTAGGATATACCTGGATCTGGCATGAGTGGTGGGGGTAACTGACAGAACGGGATGGTCTTATGTATCTTTCAGTAGGAGTAGCAGCAAAAGAGCTATTATTGTTTGTCCTTGTCACAGTCTCACATTTTATTTGTTCCCCACCTTGTTTTTAGTATGGATAATGGTGGGCAACAAATGAATTCGACCAATCACAGTGTCGCATTTGCGTATGTTTTGTCCCTCACGGAGGCACGCGTATACCACTTCTATACGATCCTACCTTCTATGGTTTCTTGGCTGTTTGCGTTTCGTCTCGAATCGAACGTAACAGTCGAGGCGAAGTACCAGGAGCGCATAGCAAACGAGGGAGTACTCCCTACTCATCGCCCAACACTTTATAATTCATGTAGGTTATTACTAGTGGCTCTGTGAGCTGTAGACCTCGCGAGCAGAGCTTTAAATAACATGGTGCTAAGAGCTTTAAATATAGTAAATAAAAAAAACAATACGAAATTTATGTGTAAAAAAAAATACAAAAAGTCATAATATCCCAGCATACAATTACTGGGAATCGAACCCAGACCCTCTGTGCAAACAGAAAAAGCGAACGTTTACAAACTGAGCTAAATAGTTCTTAGACGGGTTGACGAAATTTAGCTACTCCTTCTCAAATTAAAATTAGTTAAAATTAAATATCTAAATACCTCCGAAACCAGCGAAATAAATTTTCTGAATTTTAGGCCATTTAATCTATAAACATATCTCAAAAAGAAAACACTCGTATGGTACCGATACCACTATTTGTTTAGGCGCGAGCTATCACAACTCCGCCATTTTAAAAAAATTCAAAAAACCGGACGGACAAAAAAAAAATATTTAGACATAGAATCCAGTCACAAAATTTCACGAGATTCGGTTAAGAATTGCGACTTGTAGAGGAGAACATCCGGACATACAAAAGCAAAATGCTCCAGTCGAAACGTAGACCTTCGCTACGCTCCGGTCAATTATGTACTTATTACAAAAGGCAATTAAAATAGTTGTAAACAAATCTAGCTGGAAAGAAAACCACTCTTCGCCACAAATCTGGAGCTATATCTTTACAAACAATTTTTATACCAGTAGAATCAAATAGAATACATACTTAATTAATAGAATTAGTACTAGTGGCTCTGTGAGCTGTAGACCTCGCGAGCAGAGCTTAAAACTGAATAAATGTATGGTTCCGTTGTTTAGAAGAATTTAGAGAATCTAATTTGACCATAAAAACTTAACTATCAATTGCTTACAAAATTCGGGAATTTGTTTAGATATGCGACCTGTAGAGTAGAACATATGGACATACGAAACAATTTTTGGCTAACAGGCCAATTCAAACTTACGCTGATATCAGAAAGACATTAATTTCGTTTAGTAGTACCACTGTAATTATATTGTATGTAAATAAAGATTTATTTACTCAAAAAAAAAAAAAAAAAAAGAAAGACATCTAACTGATGTCATTTAGTTATCGTGCATTTCACTCGTTCTTGTCCGTATATGTATTGGCGCAAGCGAGACGCACGATGACTACTAAATAACATGATAAAAATATCATCCCGATGTCAGTGTACGGTCGATGCCCCTTAAGTATCCACGTCGCCATACTAATTGTATAGAAAAGTGGATAGAGTTAGACCAAGAAAAGTCTGCAGAGACGCAGTGCCAATATTATTTGTGCCAGTGTCAAACTCTCTGCAGACTTTTCTCGGTCGAGTGTGGCCCATAATTTCCGAAAATAATTTTTTCTTCGAGGCAATTACTCCGTTCTCATATTTTGCGTTGCCCATAATTTCCCGAAATCATTCATTCTCGGTAGCAATTTTATTACTCCGTTCCCATATTTTCCCAATGGTTTTCTTCCGCAATCGCCTATTTTTAATATTTTTAAATTAATCTTTTCCGTATAGTTTTCGTTCTTTTAAATATCAAGGATAATATTTTCTTGTTACTGTATGTTAATAGTGTAGTAATTATATTTGTTTCTTGTAGGTATTTCACATACAACAAATATCAAAAACACTAAAATTAAAACATAATCTAAAAAATTACAAGTAAAAAACCAAACGCTGTCAGCCAATAACTCTAACCTACCTATATCTGGGAGCAGATTCGTTTTTAGGGTCATCAAAAAAAAATAACCCTAACCTATCTATCTCTGGGAGCACTTTCGTTTTTAGGGTCATCAAAAAAAATAATCCTAACCTACCTATCTCTGGGAGCAGTTTCGTTTTTAGGGTCATCAAAAAAAATAACCCTAACCTACCTATTTAAAAAATACCTGGAATTTTTTTTTTTAATAAAATAAAATAAAAATATTAAAAAAAAGAGAAAATATGGAGATAGAGAATATTTAGTAAGTGAAAAAAAAAAGCCTACTGGTTATTTTAACTACTGGGATCAAAAAGAAAAGGGAATAAATTGAGAAAGGGAAAATTTAGTTTATGAAAAAATGTCCACGAATAATTAAATAAAGCGAAGAAATTCCACTGGGAAAAAATGAGAACGGAGTAATTGCCTCGAAGAAAAAATTATTTGCGGAAATTATGAGCCATTTTAGCGGGGCGATCCAAATTAAAAGGCTCTAGGATAATGTTAGTTAGACTTTGAGCCCGGGAAAGCGCAACGTACGAGCAACCTACAGCTAGTTCCCTGATCCCAAGGTCGACCACTACCCTAGGCAATGTTAACCCCTGCGATTTATGGATGGTGATCGCCCATGCTAATTAAACGTAAGTGGAAATTGACTCCTGGAACAGCCATGCCCTTGAACTTAAACCGCTAAAAAATGTTCAAACAAAAACTCAAACGAATACGCTTACCTCGCGCTTCGCGCTCGCTTGATCAATCAGCAATACGATGTTTAAGTGCAAAATTTAAATAAAAAAAGTTGCATTTACTGGGGATCGAACCGGGTACCTATCCCATATCCTTGCTTGTAAGCGTCTTTCCAACTGCGCTATGATAGCATTTAGATGAGCTGACGAAATTTGGTTACTTATTCTCGAGTAAGAATTTAAATATCTAATCTAAAGAGAATAAAGTGTATAGGGGACGTGCATGAACTATAGGAGGCAGCACAGGACCCGTCAGATCTTTGGCGCGAAGCGTAGATGTGTAGTTTATGATTCCGATGTAGCCCACGAGATGGCAGAACCTACTATGCACAAGGAAACGTACTTACGAGAACGGTAGATGGTAGCACTTGCTTTGGCAATGTACATGTGCACATATGTTTCCGATTCAGGGCACAAGATGGCAGGCCCTCCAACGCGCACGGTCCCTATAGTGGGCGTGCGTGAACTATAGAGGGTAGCATAGGAGCCGTCAGATTTTTGGCGTGAGGCGTAAATGTGACGTTTATGCTTCCGATGTAGCCCACAAGATGACAGAACCTACTATGCATAAGGAAACGTACTTACGAGAACGGTAGATGGTAGCACTTGCTTTGGCAATGTACATGTGCACATATGTTTCCGATTCAGGCCACAAGATGGCAGGCCCTCCAACGCGCACGGTCCCTATAGTGGGCGTGCGTGAACTATAGAGGGGTAGCATAGGAGCCGTAGATTTTTGGCGTGAGGCGTAAATGTGACGTTTATGCTTCCGATGTAGCCCACAAGATGACAGAACCTACTATGCATAAGGAAACGTACCTACAAGAACGGTAGATGGTAGAACTTGTTTTGGCAATGTACATGTTTCCGATTCAGGCCACAAGATGGCAGACCCTCCAACGCGCACGGTCCCTATATGTAGTAGAGGGTTATTGTCATACTAAATTTTGTAGTCACAGTCAATTTACTGCCATCTTTCGATACAGGATTAAAATGAAAATGAAAAAAAATATTTAAAAAATGTATATATGTATGGATAAATGATTTTTTTTTATTTTTAGAACGCCATATGATTTTGACCCATGTTCTTTTACTGATATGAGTAAAAATAGGCCATAGGCATGGCGCCGTATATTTAAGAATCAAATTTTCTTTAAAGCGCAAAAAGCCATCATCTCTTGCAAAAAATAAACGAATACGCTTAGCCCGCGCTTGATTTAAATACGATTTTTTTCATTTTTTCAAAATAAAAAAATAAAATTAAAAACAACAATTGATACGAAATTTAAGTATAAAAAAATACAAAAAGTTATGTAGCAGCATACAATTACTGGGGATGGAACCAGGGACCTCCCTATGCAAACAAAAAAGCGAACGTTTGCAAAATGCGCCATGATAGTTCTTACTAAAGCTGACGAAATTTAGCTACTCATTCTCAAGTAAAAGCTAAATATCAAAATACCGCCGAAACCAGCGATACAAATTTTCTGAATTTTTGGCCCTTTAATCTATAAACATATATCAAAAAGAAAAAACTCTTATGATATCGATACGACTTTTTGTTTAGGCGACAGGTATCACGACTCCGCCATTTTTAAAAATTTCCAAAAACCGGATTGACAAAAAAATTTTATTTAGTCATAGAATCTGGTCAAAAAATTTCATGAGAATCGGTTAAGAATTGCGACCTGTAGAGGAGAACATCCGGAAATACAAAACTAAATATCTAAATACCGCCTAAACCAGCGATAATTTTTTTCTGCATTTTTTGTTATTAACTCTGTAAACATGTCTCAAAAAGAAAAAACTCTTATGATATCGATACGACTATTTGTTTAGGCGCCAGGTATCACGACTCCGCCATTTTTAAAAATTTCCAAAAACCGGATTGACAAAAAAATTTTATTTTGTCATAGAATCTGGTCAAAAAATTTCATGAGAATCGGTTAAGAATTGCGACCTGTAGAGGAGAACATCCGGAAATACAAAACTAAATATCTAAATACCGCCTAAACCAGCGATAATTTTTTTCTGCATTTTTTGCTATTAACTCTGTAAACATGTCTCAAAAAGAAAAAACTCTTATGATATCGATACGACTATTTGTTCAGGCGCCAGGTATCACGACTCCGCCATTTTTTAAAATTTCCAAAAACCGGATTGACAAAAAAATTTTATTTAGTCATAAAATTCGGTCACAAAATTTCACGAGAATCGGTTACGAATTGCGACCTGTAGAGGAGAACATCCGGACATACGAAAGCAAAATGCCCGAGTCAAAACGTAGACCTTCGCTTCGCTTCGGTCAATAAAATAGTTATTTGTTTTACAAGGGGGCAAAGTTGTTGTTTAACCTCTCGTGCTAATATTGATACCCGAGCAAGCGAAAGATCCCAAAGTTGAACCACGAGCGTAGCGAGTGGTTCGAAAATGGAATCTTAAGCGTTGCGAGGGTTTCAGAGCACGAGGGTTAAACAAAATTTGCCTCCGAGTGAAACACAACATTTTTCACCACACCAACCCGAAGCAAATATTTAATGTAAAATATCAAACAAAATCAAACCAAATCAAATCCAAATGAATGTTTTTAAATATTTATCATCCAAAATCATCATTTAAAAGTCAATTCTACCAGCAAACAAGAAAACAACTCAAAATTTGCATTTGATTACTTTGCCTCACATGTGAATAAAATGCAACTTTGCTATCAGTTTTTGAAGTGCAAAGTAAGCCTTTCCGAGCTGGTGTGGTGAAAATATTATTATATACCTACTTAAACTAATAATAAAAAAGAAAAATATAGTGCGTCAAGCAAATCTTGTCAGTAGCAATGTGGAATACGTTAGTGAAAAATACAGGCGAAAGGGGCCAAGCAAAGGGGCGAAGGGCGAACGAAGATCCCTCAAAATTATAATGACAACAGTACGAACTACGAACGCACAAAATTGCATTTTTTTTGTTTTGGTTGCTCTTAATTTCGTCTCGAACGTAACAGTTGAGCCAATGTACTAGGAGCCCATAACAAGCGAGGTATCTCACCGCATTGTCGCCGCACCCCGCCATACGATAAATCATACGAAGGATGGACATTATTTGATACAATGTATGAAAACTGAGAATGAAATAAAAATGTTAAAAAACATTTTTTTTTAGGTAAACCTGATTAAGAATTAAGATAGGTATTCCAATTTCCAAGTCACTAACCATTTATGGTTTAGTTGTTATCAAAGGGAATATAATATATATTTGTACACTAGCAACAGAATAAATGTTGCCAGTATTATTTAAACCTCTCTTTTACAAATCGGGAGCTATCTTCATAAACATGTGTGATGTAGCGAGTGGAGTAAATTAAAGATACCTAATAGAAAAATAAATAAATGTTATAATTTTCGTCTTGGCGGCAAGGCTAGCTTAACGTTATCGAAAATAATGAAAAATAAATCACAGGTTTCCACTATCGATGGAGAAAGCTTACTCTAAAAACATCTGAAATGCCAAAGTGACAGTGACGTTCGAAATTCGAACGAAACCATTTCTCGGAGATTTCGCTAGTTATTCTCTCAAACGTAACAGTGAGTCAATGTACTAGGGGTGCATAACAAGCGAGGTACTCACCGCGTGCAGACGTCAGATAAGCCTCAAGCGCCCCGCGCTTGCTGTAGTGAATGTTAATAACGAGTTCCACGTGCTCGACGTAGTTCACTGGGCAGTCGTGGGCGTCAAAATAAATGTTCACTTGTTGCCCTGATGATAGTTTTTGACTGATTTTGTATCTGCAAAAAACAAAAAATAATTCTTCAATACATAGGTCGTTTTAAACTTCAGCCTTCAGCGTAAACAGAGTTTTCATGTATTTTATTCGAATCGCACATATAATATTATACTAATACTATTAATATTACTATTATTATTTATATATATTAGTATATGTATTTATTTTCCTTCATAAGTTAGGTTCTTTATAACATGAATATAAAAGTAAAATACAAAAACACATAAAAAACAATAAAAAATACATATAAACACATTATAAAAAACCTAACCTAGGGTGCCGCCAGCAGCGGGGCAGGGCCCAAGCTACCGGTGGTCAGGGCCGCAGAGAGAGGAACCGGCGGACTATCCGCGCCGTGTCCAAGATCACCGCCTTCTGCATCTGACCCTTGATCCAACCACCTAGTGAGAGTCTCTCAAGATGTTGGTCGAGACTCTTCGCTATTAGACTGTTCACTGAAACGACTATCGGGACAATTAACGTCGAATCAACATCCCACATGGCGGTTATCTCGTGAGCCAAGTCTAGGTACTTACTGGACTTGTCCTTCTCGGCTTTCACGAGATTCTCATCATGGGGGATGGTGATGTCAACGAGCACGGCCCGACGTTGCGATCGATCTATTATCACGATGTCAGGCTTATTGGCTACAATAGTCCTGACAGTGATGATAGATCGATCCCAATACAGCGTGGCACGACCATTCTCGAGAACAGGCGCAGGTAAGTACTTGTAGTACGGTACTTCGCGGTCCACAAGGCCGTATAGAAGAGCAAGTTGCTGGTGAATAATCCTGGCTACGAGATTATGTCTGTGCAAGTACTCGCCGTTAGCAAGATGAGAACAACCGGAAAAGATTTGCCTGAGTGACTCTCCGGGACGGCGGCATGCCCGACAAATGTCAACCGTACCGTCCTTCAGGATATATTTCCGATAGTTGTTCGTCATCATCACTTCGTCCGCACAGGCAAAACCCTCAGTTTCTCCGAAGAGGTCCCCGAATCGTAACCAGTTCACCGACGCGAGCAGGGCCACGTCGGGTCCCGTGAGGGCCTTGTAGAACCGCCCATGTAGCACCTTACTCTCCCATGCCGCCTTGCGATCCGCAGTACTTAGTACCACAGGTTTGCGCCAGTTCTCGTTTGCCAAGGAGAGCGGCGTTAGGTTCCTGTCTACTGCCACCACATCACGATGCATCCCACACTCGTTGTTAAGGAAATAATTCCTGAGATTGTACACCTCGCGGTTATGGAGATCCTTGGCATTTAGGAAGCCTCGGCCTCCACACTTCCGTGGGATGTACAATCTCATAACTGACGAGCGTGGGTGTAGCATGCGATGTATGGTGAGCAGTGATCGGACCCTCCGATCCAGGGCGTCCAGCTCGGTCTGAGTCCACCTTAGTATGCCAAAGGAGTATGTGAGTAGGGGCATTACCCAGGCGTTGAAGGCGCGCACTTTGTTGCCTCCTGACAAAAGACTGTTTAGGACTTTTGTGAGCCGACTGAAAAAGCGCTCCTTCACCGACCGTCTAATACCCTCATCCTCAATACCCAACGACTGTGACATACCAAGGTATTTATAGGTTTCTGATTCAGAGATAGATCTGAAAGACATTGTCGCTGAGAGTTGTAAATTTGTTGAATTTACAACCCTCCCCCGCTGTACATGCATAACCGCACATTTATCGACACCAAATTCCATGTTGACGGCATTACTGAAGACTTCGGTGGTTTTCAGTAGCTCCAACAAGTCTTGGCTATTTGGTGCAAATAATTTGAGGTCATCCATGTACAGAAGGTGAGAAATGACTTCACCCTCTCTCTGAAGCCGGCAACCTAGTCCCAAATCCTTCAGCAGGGTGCTGAGGGGATTCAGAGCTAGGCAGAACCACAGGGGACTCAGACTGTCGCCCTGAAAGATTCCTCGCTCAATCCTTATAAAATCCTGCGGGCCAGGGCGGTCATCCCCGCCTCCTGGTTGACGAAGGACTGTGGTCCACTGCCTTATACACGTGCTTAGGAAGGCTCTCAAAGCTGCATCAACTTTATACAACTCTAAGACCCTCCCCAACCATGAATGAGGCACCGAATCATAAGCCTTCTTGTAGTCAATCCAAGCGGCTGAGAGGGCCCCCTTGTTCCGCCGGATTTGTTGGCAGATGGTCATGTCTATGAGGAGGAGCTCTTTAGTACCACGGGACCCAACCCTACATCCATTTTGAGCGGACGCCAGAATATTGGTTGCAACAATGTGCGCGTTGATTTTTGCTCTCAAAATGGATGTAAGGAGCTTGTATAGTGTAGGCAAGCATGTGATGGGTCTGTAGTTCTTCGCTTCCGTGGTAAGCGGACTTTTAGAGCAGGAAGGTGACACCAGTTGTTAAGGAAGGTGGGAGAGAACCAAGCTCGAGGGCTTGTTGAAATTGTGCTGCCAAGCGCGAGTGCGAGCATCGGAACCACTTTAGCCAGAAGTTGTGCAATCCATCCGGCCCAGGACATTTCCAGTTCTGGGCCGTGCGGATGGCACAACTCACGTCATCGGGGCTGATGATGACTGCCCCCATGGGTTCGATGGACTCGCACTTACGCTCGACAACACTCATCCAACTCCCCTCGGTGTGTCCGGCAGGTACCGACCAGATGCTACGCCAGAAGTCTGTCATGGCAGTAGCATCCGGCGACTGCGTGTCGGGCGTACGAAGGTTGGTTTACAGCTTTTCTGGCTTATTTTCTGTTACTAATAGTGCACGTCGTTGCAACAAAATTTATATAAAATCAATTAAAACGGCTTTTATGGCCAAAAGTATTTTCTTCATGGCCCCTAAACTCTATAACAAACTGCCAGATGATATCACTAAATTAGATGACATAAATATGTTTAAAAATAGTCTGTTTAAATTTTTAGTTAGGAAAGCATACTACTCGATCAGAGAATATTTGTCTGATACAGAATATTAATTATATACGTAAGTATATGTAGGAATGTAAATTACTAAATTATATTTTTATTTTTATAGATTAAGTTTGTAAATATGCATGCACCATCTGAAAAATATTTGTATGCCTAATGGCTAAACATAGTGATACTCTTTTTAAGTGTACAATTATATCTGTAAAAACCTATGTTTACAAATAAATATATTATTTATGATTTATTTATTTACTTCTTTTTGTTCGAGAGTCATTGCGCGCATCAAATTTAAGTAGCTTACTAACTACGAGTAGCTAGATCAGTGCCCCTACCTAACCTATTAATTTAGTGTGACGTCCATGAAAACATTACACTTTGGGGAAAAAAGTGTAGGTAGGTTAGGTTCGTTAGGTAGCTTCAGATGCCCGAAGGGCAAACCGCCCAGAAATAGGAGCCCCGCGAAGCGGGGCTCCGTCAAGCTAAGTTGTGAACTAAATGTTTTTTGAAAAAAAACAGTGCGGTGAGACCACATGGTAATATTATCGCCTAAGAAATAAAAAGAATGCGAAAAAATCGAAACGACGACACGACGCTAGTGGGGAAAAATGCGACCGCGAATAATGCTACGCGGAACTAACACGTTTGGGGCACTGATCTAGCTACTCCTCTAACTACAAGTCTAGCCTACGTACAAGTACCAAAACAAGTTTTTATCTCGGATTTCCCAAGAAACTCCCCGGAAACCGGAGTGGAATACCTATCAATTGGGTGAAAACCCGTAAGTGCATAAATCCGGTTGTGCAAAATCACTTCACCGTTCGACGTGACGTGCTTTTTTCCAACGAGCCGTTGTTCGTCACATTTTCGGTAAAAGTATTAGGAGATCATGCTTACTGTGGTGGTATGTGGCAGATGAGTTTCTCAGGAACTGTTATCCAGTTCAGAGCTCTAGACACCAGGGCTTCAGCGTTGAGCAGACCGAAGCCAAATCGAACGTCAAATCGAAGTCCGACGCTAAAAAAAGTTGTAAAATCTTTTAGTGTTAACGCACCTAAATATATCAATCATATCAATGACCATACCATAACATTTATAAACTCTTACTCATTGATTTGCCAACCGGGGTTGCCTGCTAATGTACTGGAGTCTGAAGTCCAAGCAATTAGGTGTTGAACATCTCGCCAAGTTAGATTAGAGCTATAAACAAAATGCTTCATGATAGGCATTAAATGACAAGCCCAGTATTTATTTCGCACAGTATACTAAATAAAATTACGGTTAAATTGTCTTAATATGTCCGACCGATCTGTCATTTTTGTACAAAATTGGTACAAAAGCAGGATGAATGTGCAGTAAGTAAATGAACAAATCAAACTCATTTTTATTAGGTATCTAAGTATCGGGATATAAAAATATATAATAATCAACTTAGTAATTAGGTGTGCCCAAAAGCGTGTGCGGGACAAATGATTTATTTTCAAAGAGGATGCTGCGTTACGAATGGACCGTAGAAGATGTGGAAGAGAAACGGACCGTACAGTCCAAAGTACCAGGCTAACAGAAACTACGAAGAAATCTTACTTGGCTTCCAAAGCGAGAGCTATGATGCCGGCCGCGAGAGGCGCGGCGGCTGAGGTGCCTGTGTGGTCCAGGGTGCATGAGTCATTTGTGTCGGTCGTCGCCTGCAAATGACAAAATCTGGGCAATTTTTTACAAACATTCCAGCATCCATTTTCAAATTGTTACATAGATGTTTATTGTTATTTATATACAGTAGCATTATATGCAATCGTGACATAATAAAGCCTTACATAAAATAAAAAAGCCCTGCATAAAAACTTACAATTTTCTGATCCTTGCGAGCGCCTGATGAGTAGGCCACGGCGAGGGTCGAGGAGCAGACCTCGCCGTACCAGGGGAACCGTCCATGTTGCGAAGCACTGCCGATTGACACTGTGTAGATCGATGACGAATACCTATGGCATACCATGGTATAGTTATAGTCCGTCTAAACTAAACTAGAGTCAGACCAAGCTAACTCGGCAGCGATTTTGATAGCACAGACTATGCGAGTGTTATTTTAAACTTCAAATTCCATGAAATTATGATGTTTAAAATAACACTTGCACAATCTGTGCTGTCAAAGTCAGTGCCGTGTTAGCTTGGACTGACTCTAACTCTGTCTGTACTAACAGAACAAGGTGTGGAGTGCCACTATAGACGACATATTTTCATTGTGATTTGTTGTTTATGATGATACTTCTAGTCTTCCACACTCTTATCACGGTAAATTTGGTGATTTTTCGGTTTCTCTTGTAAGATCTTGTTGATCAAACCTCTCACTCTTCCCCCAAATCTTACTTCAATTCTTTTCAAAATTCTTACCAGTTGTATTATTTTGCCGGGAACCCTCTACGCCACTGAGGTTTGGTGAGATTTAGTTTGACCCAAAGAGTAGTATTACATTGTACATTATGCTTGGCCGTGGCTAGGGTAAATATACGTATAACGTACCCATCGCAGTTGCAATTGTCCCGATGGATTCCTCCGTTTCCGTTGGCCCAAACGTAAATAACGCCTTTACCGCTGCGACCCTGTGAAAGTAAAAATTTCGACTGCCGAGGTTTTCTCGAGTATGGGAGTATGGGGTTCTTTAAAAAAAGAGTGTACAGTTTTTTTAAGAGAGAGAGAGAGAGAGAGAGAGAGAGAGATCTCCCCGAGGTCCTGCTCAACATCAAAAGTTTAATAGGATTCCTTGAGGAGCTGGGCTGGCAAGACTAGCCTGCGGACCTCCCATCTCGCAAAATAGGCGATTAATAGTCGTCGAGTTGCGGAAAATTGTAGTATGTCAGGATCTGATGGGATTCATTCACTGAACGGATATTGACGGCACATGGAAGCTGATGAAAACCATAAAATTACCTATGAAGCTCCGTAAACGACGAAGAAACTAATATGTGTGGTCTGTAATATCCACAAGTAACTACTAACGCCATCTATTTTCGGGGTAAGGCAAATCGCGCCATTGTCTGGCTGGCTCTCCGGGCCTGCATTGCGAGGCGGCTCGGTCCTTCCACGGTACGCCCGACGTTACTAGGACCTCATAACTCGCTTTAGCTATACTTCAATTTTATTACTAGAATAACTACTGCCATCTGTGAGATTGTCTATGGTTCTGTTCTGAGTTCCGACACTTCCGACTAAGGTCGGATCGGGTCGTTTGTCTTATCTATGATTCTATAAACAAACGAATGAGTTGACAGCACATTCACTCCATTCTCGAAACGAAACGCGAAACATCAGAAACATGTACCTACTAAACCTACTTAACATGTACTAAGTAAAAAAAACAACGGGTTGCACTCCGGGAGTGCTGGCAGAAGTGAAAACTCAATGACATTGTAACAGTTTTTCGATCAGGTCACGTGTCCGTCTTACGAATCTTACGTCTTACGCTCTCGCGAGTTTAACATTTTTTCCCCATCACAAAAAGTACACAGCGCCGCTAAAGAAGTTTTCACTTCAAAAAATGGAAATTCAAGATGGCTGCTGTTTTTTATAATTTCGACTACGAATTTATCTTTAAGTGCCTTTCAGATTCTCATTACATCAATTTTCATTACTTTTATTAGGTATATTATATGATCGCGCGCGACAAAAATGACGAAAATCAAGATGGCGGCCATTTTGACTACGAATTCATATTCCTACCTTTCGGATCCTCAGATACCTACCAATTTTCTTCATGATGAAAGCAAAAATAAAAAAAATCAATAAGGCGGCCATTTTTTACCATTTTGACTACGAATTCATCTTTCGGATCTTCAGATATCAATTTTTATCATGATTAGAGCAAAAATGATAAAATACAACTTGCAAGACGGCGGCCGACAATTTTACTTCTGATCGAACCTTCACTGCGCGTTCGAAATAAATTAAGTGACTCCCCCGTTCGAACGGACGCCTGCATGGCGGCGCGGCGGCCCAGTCTTTCCACAGAGCGCCCGATGTTACTAGGGCCTCATGACATACTGTAGATTTCTGTATACTCTGTATTCATCTATCAGTGTGACTTGTGAATGCCTGCATTGCGAGGCAGCCCGGTCCTTCCACGGACCGCCCAACATACTAGGGCTGTATGAAGCGCTGACACATAATAGTGAAACTCTGACGTCATATTGCTATCTCTTTCATGCTTGTTTACCCACCCACCGCTATTAAATAAAAAGAATGACATTATAATTTCAGTCGCCACTGGTACTGCGCGATGATAGATGAAGATGATAGATGGCGCTACATCTACATGCAAGTATCTACCTGAGTGATTCCTCGCTTGAACGCCTGCATGGCGAGGCGACCCGGTCCTTCCACGGTACGCCCGTCGTCATTAGGGCCCCAAGACGCGCTGTAGATATCCACTTTGTCCCAGGCGTAACCTATAACAAAATCAAATTATAGGTAAGTAGGTATATATGTATATGTATACGCCTATACGCTCGTTTTGTAGTATGTACTATTATTAAATTTATTCTGTGGTTTTGTGTCCATGTTGTTGTTGCTGCGAAACAACGTTGGCAATCTTTATGGGTTCCTAGTAGAAGTTACAGAGTGGTGAGTCGGCGTCGGCAACTTCCATTTTGTTTATGTATCCGTCTCTATGTGTTCCTAAATATAGTTTGGCTTACCATAATGCCGTCAGTAGAAAATGGCGGCAAATTTTAAAAATGTACTTACGCGCGAAGCTGCACGAAGTGTTGTGATGTATTAATAAATTGTATTATATAAATGATGATAGTTTAATTAAATCATTCAATAAATTACCTTATGTCGTTAATATAAAGTTCTAAACATAATTATAGTCATCTGCCTCACACAGTGTGAAGAATATATACTAACATGCTTACTTTCGTATGTTTCATGTGCTCCTAGTAAAAACTACCGAGCGGTGACTCGTCGCATCGGCAGACGTGTGTGCGGTGTTTTTTTTGGATAGAACGTTTATTAACAGGGCAAAGTTGTTGTGTAACCGCTCTTGCTAATTTTGATGCCCAAGCAAGCGAAAGATTACAAAATTGAACCACGAGGGTAGCGAGTGGTTCAAAAGGGGAATCTTGAGCGTTGCGAGGGTTTTAAGCACGAGGGTTAAAATCATTTTTGTCACTGAGTGAACATGAAACTCAAAATTTTTCACCACAGGAATTATACATGGTGTGTCTGACCATGGGGCTTTAAATCCAGGGCTTGATTTTACTCGCTAAACTGAGCTACTTTTACTATGGGACCAACCCTAAAATCGGGGAAAGAATGTTGGCTTTTCCATAGAAAACGTCGACATCTGATCAGCCTAAATGTATGAAAAAGTAAAAATTTTTTTCGGGATTTCGGGATTGGTGCCATAGTAAAAGTAGCTCAGTTTAGCCAGTAGAATCGAGCCCTGGATTTAAAGCCCCATGGTCAGTAACACACAGTATATAATAGGAACCCTAGCAATTCGAAAGAAAAAGTAAAATACCATTACCACTACTTTTGAGGTTAGAAAAATTCGGGGTTTTATAAAAATCTACAGTAAGTTTGTATTTTCCTCGTCGTAAATATGTAATTTTGCTCCCTTGTGACACAATCTACAAATGCAAGTTAGCTTCCTTTAATCGATATCGGACTCTCTCGCTCTCAGTCACACTCGTTTGATCTTAGCATGTGCGGATCGGAGCGAACCGAGCGGAGTTTGCGGATCGTACTTACACTTCGCACTTTATGTGCTCCTAGTAGAATTTACCGAGCGGTGAGTCGGCGTCTGCAAGCGCGGCGAAGTGATCCCCAACCGTGAATCCAGTACGGTTACCATCAGTTTGTCACTGACATAAACGCCGTCGAGAACGTAATTTACTTTCTATACATCCCGTTTGCACTAATATGCGAGTGCGAGCGAGATGTATAGAAAGTAAATTACGTTCTCGACGGCGTTTATGTCAGTGACAAACTGATGGTAACCGTACTGAATAGTGGGAAAGTAACCATCGATTCTTTTTGTTTCGATCGATTCTCTGTTCGATATTCATGCGCCTATAGAGTGGTTGGTCTGCTGTAAGGCTGCTGAAGAGACCGCCAGCGCCGAGGATCACGCGAGAGGTCCGTGTTGCAATGTTTCGACGAGATCGGGCTTTTGGAGAATTGGTTCCACTGTAAGGGTGCCAGAAATAAATGCAACAGATGGTAAGAGCAGCTAAACGTAAATTCATTCACCACAACATCGCCATGTCTTCTCCAACTGAGACATGAAAATTTCTCAAATCGATTGGCGTTGTTAAATCTTAGTAGGTTAGCATTTGTTTTTTTCGGTGAAGCCCCCGAAACAACTCAAAACAATTCCAAGTTATCGTTTATTTTTCACATCACCTATTCGATAAAGACCCAAAATTGCCAATAAAAACAAAATGCAAGGTATATTATAAAACCGCCGTTAGGCCAGTTCTACTATACGGTAGTGAAACGTGGGCTACGAAACCCGGATCCAGGTCCAGGTCGGACTCCCGGTTTGAGTCTAGGTCCGGGCCCCAGTCCCAGTCCCAGTCCAAGTCGAAATCGAAATCGCCAAACTTGTACTATGCGTCATTGAAGAGTTCTGTTCTGATCATCATCAGCAGTTCCACTTCATCAAATGCGACAGTTTTTAATGAAAATGCTTGATTTTCTGATGAAAATGCAAAAATCTCTATACGCGTGCCTTTAAGATTTGAGGAGTTCCCTCGATTCCTCATAGATCCCATCATCAGAACTCGAGCTTGACAAAAATGTGGCTTAAAAACTTAACTTGCTTAACAAACATAACGAAGAGGACAAATCGCCAAACGTGAACTATGCGTCGTTGAAGAGTTCCGTTCTGATCATCATCAGCAGTTTCACTTCATAAAATGTCACAAACACTATATGTTTGCCTTTAAGATTTGACGAGTTCCCTCGATTCCTCATGGATCCCTTCATCAGAACTGGGTTTAGACAAAAACGGGACGAATCTGCATGCATATACATACAATCAAAAAAATAATTTTCAAAATCGGTCCAGTAATGACGGAGGTATGGAGTAACAAACATAAAAAAACGTACAACCAAATTGATAACCTCCTCCTTTTGTAATTTGGAAGTCGGTTAAAAATTACCACTATTGTAATGCGTATGCTTCGTTGGGCAGGAGGATTTATCCTCAAAGATAAAATCCGAAATGGATACATTCGGGGCACCTTCAAGGTGGCACTGGTTACCGAGAAACTAAAGGAATCCAGATTAAGGTGGCTCGGACATGTGATGCGTAGACCCGAAAATCATGTTGTGAAGAAGTGCCTGTCCATGGCTGCAGCAAAGGCACAGAATAAATACCTAATAGTACTACCGTACAGAAAGGACACTTCCTACAAAACCAAAGTTTGACAGCAATTCAGGGTCGAATCATGCTGTCCCTTTCTAATGTATGGCACTATCCCTTTCGGCTATTTAGGGTTGTCAAAATTCAAGTATAATGAGATACGTCAAATACTAGATATTGAAACCATATGGATTGGATATATCAGTATCAACCAAGTGTCAAAAGTGACGTTTTTGTTTGAAGAAACGTACACAAATATTGTGTTATAAGGGATCAAAATGATATATTTCCGTCAAGGGCGTACATTGAATCCTGAATGAAGCGATGGATTCTACAATAGAATGCCGAACGTAGTGAGGAATTCTAAAGTAGGATCCTGAGCGTAATGAGGGATTCAAGTGTTAACGCCCAAGACGAAATAATTTTGATACCGTGTGACACATACTGCTTTTCACATCAACTATGAGGAAAATAAAAAAATCTTAGTGTTGACACAATTATTATGTTTCAAGCTAAAAAAAGAATGCAAATAACAAAAAAGTTCTTGTACAGAAAAGTGCCACTTTGATCCACCCTAGCAGGGAGGAAAAGTGCCACTTTGAACCAGTGTTGGGCATTCAAGAATAAAATTATTATTTGAATAAGAATTCATAGGAATAAAATGATCTCGATTTTATTCCCGTCAAAAATATTCAAATAATTTTGGTCGGGAATAATTCGTATGAGAAAAAATTGAATGAGAATAACTTATTCTTAATCAAATAAATATAATCATGATTTTTAATCGAAATAATATTCCACGAATAAAAATGTAGTCCGGGTACCGTATAGGTACTAATTACGTATAGTTAGGTAGATGTAATAGTAGTTAGTCTCTTGTCTAATTTATACCTATTTTATGGAATAAAATCTTACAAATTGACTGTCGCATAATGCATAGTTTCAGTAACCGTATTATTTTTAATTTACTAACCAAATCATTAGGTTAAATTTAGCTGGTCTAAGCGCTTTGTCTCTATCACTCTTACATATTAGTGCGATAGAGAGACGGAGGTAGCGTTTCGATGACGTAGCGCAAACGATTGGCATATTGGCTACGAACCCAAGGTGCCTAGCCAAGATGACAATTTTTGTTTTTATTTTAATAACCAAATCATTAGGTAAATTTAGTTGTTCTGGAGGCCTAGCCAATATGCCAATCGCTTGCGCTCCAACAACGAAGCGCTTTCTGTCTCTATCACTCTTACATATTAGTGCGATAGAGAGACAAAGATAGCGTTTCGTTGTCGTAGCGCAAACGTTTGGCATGTTGGCTACGCTCCCAATGTGCCTAGCCAAGATGCCAATTTTTGTTTTTATTTTAATAACCGAATCATTAGGACAATTTAGCTGTTTTTAGCGCTTTCTGTCTCTATCACTCTTACATATTAGTGCGATAGAGAGACAGAGATAGCGTTTCGTTGTCGTAGCGCAAACGATTGGCATATTGGCTACGCACCCAAGGTGCCTAGCCTAGATGACAATTTGTTTTTAATTTAATAACCAAATCATTGAGTAAATTTAGCTGTTCTGGGGGCCTAGCCAAGATGCCAATCGCTTGTGCTCCGACAACGCAGGACTTTCCGTCTCTATCACTCTTGCATATTAGTGCGATAGAGAGACAGAGATACCGTTTCGTTCTCGTAGCGCAAACGATTGGCATATTGGCTACGCACCCAAGGTGCCTAGCCAAGATGTCAATTTTTGTTTTTAATTTGATAACCAAATCTTTGGGTACAATTTAGCTGTTCAGGGGGCCTAGCCAATATGCCAATCGCTTGCGCTTCAACAACGAAGCACTTTCTGTCTCTATCACTCTTACATATTAGGGGCTGTCCATAAACAAAAATTGACATCTTGGCTAGGCACCTTGGGTGCGTAGCCAATATGCCAATCGTTTGCGCTACGAGAACGAAACGGTATCTCTGTCTCTCTATCGCACTAATATGTAAGAGTGATAGAGACAGAAAGTCCTGCGTTGTCGGAGCACAAGCGATTGGCATCTTGGCTAGGCCCCCAGAACAGCTAAATTTACTCAATGATTTGGTTATTAAATTAAAAACAAAAATTGTCATCTAGGCTAGGCACCTTGGGTGCGTAGCCAATATGCCAATCGTTTGCGCTACGACAACGAAACGCTATCTCTGTCTCTCTATCGCACTAATATGTAAGAGTGATAGAGACAGTAATAATAATAAATAAAATAAAAGCCTTTTATTTCCCAAATATAAATGTTACAATTAAATTTAGAGTATGAGTATTATTTTGAAATAAAGTTACAAAGAAAAGAATTTAAAAACTACTAAGTATTACTAAGTATTTTCATGTGGGTTTGTCCATTTTTGGACGTAGGAGAGTGATAGAGACAGAAAGCGCTAAAAACAGCTAAATTGTCCTAATGATTTGGTTATTAAATTAAAAACAAAAATTGGCATCTTGGCTAGGCACATTGGGAGCGTAGCCAACATGCCAAACGTTCGCGCTACGACAACGAAACGCTATCTTTGTCTCTCTATCGCACTAATATGTAAGAGTGATAGAGAAAGAAAGCGCTAAAAACAGCTAAATTGTCCTAATGATTTGGTTATTAAATTAAAAACAAAAATTGGCATCTTGGCTAGGCACATTGGGAGCGTAGCCAACATGCCAAACGTTCACGCTACGACAACGAAACGCTATCTTTGTCTCTCTATCGCACTAATATACAAGAGTGATAGAGAAAGAAAGCGCTTCGTTGTTGGAGCCCAAGCGATTGGCATATTGGCTAGGCCCCCAGAATAGCTTAATTTACCTAATGATTTGGTTATAAGAATAAAAACAAATATTGGCATCTTGGCTAGGCACATTGTGAGCGTAGCCAACACGCCAAACGTTTGCGCTACAACAACGAAACGCTATCTTTGTCTCTCTATCGCACTAATATGTAATAGTGATAGAGACAGAAAACGCTTCGTTGTTGGAGCGCAAGCGATTGGCATGTTGGCTAGGCCCCCAGAACAGCTAAATTTACCTAATGATTCGCTTATTAAAATAAAAACAAAAATTGGCATCTTGGCTAGGCACATTGGGAGCGTAGCCAACATGCCAAACGTTTGCGCTACGACAACGAAACGCTATCTGTCTCTCTATCGCACTAATATGTAAGAGTGATAGAGAGAGACTATGCGCAACTCTACGGAGGGTCAACGTTTGGTATGTTGGCTAAGCACCCTGATCGGATGATAGAACTAGATAGTGTATAGCGGAACTCTTCAATGTGTACAATACCTAAACTATAGTAACAAATATCAAATCAATCCGACTTTTAAATAGAAGGGTGAAAATCAACTTATAACCGATTGTACTACAAAAATTAACTTAATTCTAAATAACATTTTAATTGAATAAAACCTTAGTTAGAATAGGCCCACTTCTAGAATAATTATTCTGTTTTTTATTCCGCATTTAAAATAAGAGTCACATGATTTATTCACCTTAATTTTATTCTAAAATAACTAGTGCAAGAATAATTCTAATTCAAATCGATTTGAATAAGAATAAAATTTCTGTTTTTATTCTTATTCTTATTCAAGTTAATTGTTGCCCAACTCTGCTTTGAACCCTCCTAGCGGGGAAGAAAAAGCCCTTTTCCGAATAGGTGATGTGAAAAGAGCTTTTATACACTCAGGCTAGGTTCAGACGGCGTATTTTTTTCCCGTATAACGTATACGGGATTTTATCGAATACCGTAGTGACAGCCAAATTTGTAAGGAAACGTTCAAAGTCTATGCGGGAAAGCCGTCTACCCGTCTGAACGATTTTGAACGTCTCTATACAAATTTTGCTGTCACTACGGTATTCGATAAAATCCCGTATACGGTATACGGGAAAAATTAACGCCGTGTGAACCTAGCCTCAGGATTATATTTTTGATCCCTCGCAACGCTCAGGATTCAATTAAAGAATCCTTCGCTTCGTTCAAGATCCATTGTAAGCCATCGCCGTAAATATGTAATTTTGCTCTCTTGGGATACAATTTACATTCTTTGAACTGCAATGTTCGTGTTCGTACGTGTAACACATGCGCCCTTCATACAAGGAAGGGGACAGCGAGCTCGCGCACCGTTACGTCATAATTTCATGAACATCACCAGGATACCATACAATTAAAGTGCCTACCGCAATTAGGGTTGCCAGATCGAAAGGCGCTATTATCGGGAAAAAATATAAATTTTTCGGGATTTTGGGACTTAAGTCGGGAAAAAAAATCATTCAAATTAAAGTAATTGTATAAAAAACAACTATATTTTACATTATTGGCACTACGCTCGACGTGGGTCACTCGCTCGCTCGACGACAGTTCGGAACTTGAAATTATTGGTTTATAACATGAAGCTGTTTTTCGGGACAATTTTCACTTTGTCGGGAATCGGGAACACATGCTAAAAATCGGGAGAATCCCGCCAAATCCCGACCATCTGGCAACCCTAACCGCAATGCACATAATGAATTGTACTTACCAACATGTAAGTAATAAATAAAATATAGGGATCAGGCGATTGATAAGTAACAGAGAAAAAATAACAAATCCAGAATAAGCCAAGTGATTCTGACTCCATCGAGTTTGGGCGTATAATTTTTATGGTACTGTGGCTCTCTACATTCGTTTTCCTATAAGTTTAGGGAGTTCCTCGGGTTCCTCCCCAAACTCGAGGGGGGGCAGAATCACTTAGCAGACTGCTTATCCTGGCACGGCCTTTCCAAAGTAAGAATTATTTACACTCATAGAAAAATTTAGAAGATCGCAAAAAAAAGTTTAATAATTTTGAACTTACAGGTAGTAATAAAACCTCCAGTAATTAAACCTTTTTTTTTAGGATCCTCTAAATTTGTCCATGAGTAAATAAATTAATAATCGATATCGGTCAACTAGTGCCACTTAGTGGATGAGCACTATCATCAGCATCACTAGACTTTTTTGACGCAATTTTGACGCAAATACAATAATCCAGTAACTTTGTCGAATTTTGTAACCTGGCTCTTTTGCGTCAAATCCGGTAGTTCTGATTTTTTGCAGACTTGTTTATGATGTTATACTATATTATATGTAATGTGATGTCATATTTTGAAAATTGTGTTTGACTTGATCTAATTTATAATTGAGAGAATTAAATAAAGCGGAATTTGAATTAATAATTTAATTTTGTTTCTTTGCGATACAAGCGACCTCTATCGACAATGGCAAATCACTCACTGCCTCTGCACATGAACGACATTTTGAGTTGAACGTGAACCGAACCTACCAGGCGAGCATGAGAGCGAGACGGTGTACGTTACCTATTCCTTCTCCTTCGACGCGGTCCGTGATTCGCCCGTCGAGCATTCGCACCCCGCCCACTTTCGCCCCCCAGGCCACGCCCACGCCGCATTTCACGTTGTTCGCCGTCATCGCTATCTACAATAAAATTAATATTTTTACATATTTATCTATTCACAATAAAATTCCTATTCTAATAATTATCACCAAGAAAGAACCCACAACGTATATTTTTGTGTTCCTCGCAGAATCACTAGATCTTCTGATTCCAATATTGATATTGAGTAAAGGCAAGTAGAATCTTTGGTAAAGGGTACTGGTACTTGGTAGAGCATAATTTTATTAAGGACCTCTTTACAATCCACCAATACTTTTATGCGATTTTAGATATGTTTATATAGCTATACTATACTACTATAGCTAGCTATACTCAAACACACCCAACTTCTCAGAAGAAAAAGGCACGAAATTCAAATTTTTATTCGGAGATCAATACATTCCCACCTTTTTTTTGACGGAGTGGGAATGCATAATTTACGCACCTTTTTCTACTGACCAAGTGACTGTGCCAGACTTGCCAGAGCATAATTATTGCTGCTACTAAGGTAAAGTGCACAACGAATTTAATCGATGGATGCCGCAATGCTCCGAGGTGCAATGTTACTATCGGTCAGGTCTGTATAAGAGGCCTAAGATACCTATCGGGTATACGGTATACACTACACTACACGCATCTGGAATATCTGGATTTATTTGATCTGGATTCTTTAGGGATATGAATATGATCTGTCAGTGTCAAAAGTAGTCAAAACTGACATTTCTTCAGAAATGTCACTAACATATGACAGATCATACATAGGTACCTACCTATGCATAACAAGTCCAGATCAAATTCATGACCTAATGTTATTACAATCAGAAATAGGTACGCCATCTATCCGGTGCCGTGCGAAATGCGCCGAAGATCTGCCGGGACGGGGACGTGCCTATCCAGGTCGCCTACAGTCCCAACTAAGGTGTTCGCGGTAGGCCCTCTGATCTCAGGACTCTTGTCTCATAAGAAGATCTTTATCGACGGAGACGGGCCGGTCATTGTAGCAGCCCCACCATACGAGTATGATTATCTCACGGCCTGGCCACAACATTGCGCGACTGGCTTCGGCTAAGGCGACAACCATTAGGTGGGAAAGAAAGGTCCGAGCGCTCCAACCTATGGTTGTCGCCTTAGCCCTGCTTCAGCCGAAGCCAGTCCTTGCTTCTCCTGCGCACCTGGTGCCGTGCGAATTGCGCCTCAAATCTTTCTTCGGGACGGGTCCGGGTCGCAGTGATGATGATCTCAGGGGCCCGTTTCTCAAAAGCTTACAAGTGGAAGTTCCTTTCTAACAAAAGCTCTCAAAAAGTGACGTCCGCTTGTATTACAAGATTTACAATTTAGTCAAGTTACAAGCTTTTGAGAAACGGACCCCAGATTCTGGAAATACAGATGAAAATACTTACGGCTCGATTCGGAAAATGAATTAGATTTCTACTAGACTTCAACAAGTTACGATACGGATAATTTAAAGATATTTGTAAGATAGATATGTCAAATTTGACGTTTCCGCGATTCTGGAGGTCCTGTTGAACGATTTCGACAAGTTATGACTTAGATATCCAAGTCACATCTAGTCGACATCTAATGTAGATCTAGTTGATCTCTAAATCGTTTCAAGATCTTGTGATTATCTCGAAATCCGAATACGCCTGTTTGTTACTTACTTCTCCTGCGCACCTGGTGCCGTGCGAATTGCGCCTTAGATCTTTTTGTGACGGAGACGGATCCGGGTCGCCGTCATTGCAATCCCAACTGATTTCAGGATCCTGGACAAGAAAATAATACGACTGAAGAACTTGTAATGTAGCCGTTGGTCAAAATTCGTCAAAAATGTATGACTAAACGCACACACACACACAGTTCTCTTTCGTTGTCTCTGTGTTCGAGGCCACTTTGGATCGCGCGCCAGAGGAGTAAGTAAGTATTAAGTTCTCTTTCGAGGAGCCTCAAAAAGTGTGACGAACGAGGCAAAGATGATGGCGGGGGTGCAGGATGTGGTGTTGGCGAAGGCCATAATACTCTTTACTCTTTGGTGAAGCACAAGCCATGGGACTTGGACAGCTACAAGGACAAATATGTCCATTAGAGAGCTCAACATGGATATGGGCGAGCTCTTAGATTCTTCAGGGTTTCGGACATATTACGCGGCCTCCGACGCATGATGTGGATAAACTTAGAATGATTTGAACGCTTTGAAAGGGTCGGCTGGCGGCAGTCCACATGGCTTATGACTTATGACCGCACTAAATGGAAACATGTGGTCGCGATCCTCAATAATGAGAGAACGACAAAGAAGATATAGTTTGTGCCATTAGATAGGTACATAAACGGAGGAATCAAAACCGATACGTAATAATTTTCGTGGAGACCCCTGGTTTTGGGATTCTAATCAAATAAATCATGCGTCTGTTTGTAAATACGAAGGATTTTTGGCAGATGGCAGAGCGTCGTTGAGCATTGAGTTAATTTCAAGATGGAGGGGAACGAACGGTTGCGCGTTGCGCACAACCGGTGAAGCGGCGGCGCGTCGCATCGGCCGCGAACTTACCAGGGCCGCATGAGTTAGTTGGTAGTGTCATACGCGTCAGCGGTGGCATTACAATATGTGACGTCCCACGGGTAAAGGTACCTTATGGCGCTTGGCACTTACGCTATTATTAACGTCGCTCCAATATTATTGCGGCGCTATGTGACGTAAAGCGCCAGCCGCCATAAGGTACCTTTTGCTGTGGAACGTCACATATTTACAATCATACTATCCCAAATGGGCGAGTCAAAGCGAAGATGACTAGTGTAAGTAAGATTTCCTGTTACACATTATTGTCATTAGTGTACAGGTCATGTTACATTGGATATTTGAGAATTCCACTGACCCGCGGTCGCGTAGTTAATATGTTACCTAAAGCAATGGATAAGGATATGGTGCAGCCAACTGGTAATTGGTCGCCTAGACCGTTCATTAAACGCCGGTATCGAATTAAATGGCTAAAGAACAACCAGCAAAGTCATTGATCGCAACGTTTTACTGAACATAACGTTAACGAACTTCGCTGAACGTCGTGTAGTCATTTACTTAAATTTAGGGAATACAATCTTGCACCAAGATTGCCGATTCGAGATCTCGCACGAAAAATCTGAATCGAGATAGGTTGTTTCGAGATCTCGACCGTCACACTTTCGAGATCGAGATTTGACAAAGTAATTAAAAATGTGTTATTTTGAGCAAAAATCTCTAAGAATTCCGTATATACCTACTACTTATTTAGAGTACGTCATGTTTTATTTTGAAGATCAACAAATTAATCAACATTTTATAAAAAAAACTACTTTTATAAAAAAAAAAACAACTAATATGTATGTTGCTCTAATTTGCATGTAATTATGAAAAAGTGGTATTAAATAAAAATATTTTTAATTTTACAAAATTGTAAGCAGAGGCAGTAACATGCTTAGTTGATATTCTTGACAAGCAGTCAGCAACTTACAAAAATCTAGGGTAAGCGAGCAAATCTCATAAATAATTTGTGACTGGGTACGTTAAGTTCGTCCGATTTTTCCGCACACAGCGCGCCACAGTGCTTTATCGTCAGCTAAAGCCGAGCGCATACAATAGCACTGCCTGAACAACATAAACATAAAAGGTCAAAAAGATTACTCAAAACAAAGTACCTAATTTACACGGATCAATCTTTCAATCTGGTTCGAGATTTCGAAAATATTAATCAAGAATCAAGATCTCGACCGAGATTGCTAAATTCGAGATTTCCTGTCAACGAGATTGAATCTCGAAAATTCGTGCGAGATCTCGCGACATCTTGAAATTGCGAGATCGAGATTGCATTCCCTAGTTAAATTGGACATTGATGAAAATGATGAATGATGAATTTATAAGGATTATTGAGGATCGGTTAAGTGGTTATTTGTTATTTGTATTTATTTGAACCAGTCGTTTTCAAAGGGCTGCCTTTTCATACGCCAACTTGTTAAACGTTGAGTGACTCTAGTTCAATTAACTATTGGCCTAGGCATCAAACTGGATGCCGGCGTTTAATGAATAGCCTAGGCGACTATAATTATCATTAACTGGCTAACTGAACCAGATGGCAGTAAGAACAACTGAACTAGAAGTACACTGAGTCTGAACCATACTGAACTAAAAGAACTAATGAACTAAAAGAACTAGTGAACTAAAAGAGCCAGTGAACTAGAGCGAGATCAGAGCGAGCAACGCCCTTGGAGCCTTTTTGCTTAGAATTTTCATCATGCATCTCGCGGCTACCAGGCAATCATACTTAACAAGTATTGAACGAAGCATAGCTCAACTCAACCGTCGTGACTAGTCTGCAACGCCCGTGAACCCATCGCGGGCGCTGTGGCCACCTCTCCGAGAATAGGCTCGCATAACTCTAATGTACCATCATCGACACTGTTAACTGTCTATTTGTGAACCTTAATGCAATCTCTTAAGGTTTAAAATAATAAGTTGAGGATGTTGCTGGTAGTAGTCTGCGAAGGAAGGTGAATGAACGCCTCCATGATGTCCCGGGACAAGTGGCGTCCTCTATACTCATACGCCAACAACAGGATCTGCGAGTCTCGTGAAGCACGCGGGCACTGCGGCCACCTCTTTGCTACTAGGATAACATAACCCGCACATAGTTTGCGTTACTAGTGAGCTGACAGTGACAGTTCTTCATTCTGTCTATTTTGTCTGTGATCAACTCGTGATCAACGTTCACAACAGGAATTTGCGAGGATATTGCTTATAAATTTAATACATTATTTATTATTTACAATGATAAGTTGATAACATATCCGATATCTAAGACAATGTGGACCCCACAAATATAATTATACAATGATGTTTAAAAAAAGATAGTATTTTTTAATACACTGGTAATAAGAAACTTAATTGGCAACACGTAAAAGACGACGACCAAAGTGTGCTTGGGGTAACTAACTGGTGCTACGAACCCCTCTGCAATACTAGGACTTCATGACACATACGTAGTTATTAGTTTAGTTATAGCATCTTATGTTGTCCACTATGGTTCCCATTCCCAATCGCTTACCAAGCGAGGCAATATGGGTTAAATGTGACGTTCCACGGGAAAAGGTACCTTATGAGGGTTTCTAGTTTCGGAGATATGAAATGTTTTGTAAAGAGGTGAAAAAATGCTCAATTTTTTTTTATTGTGTGATCTGAAACCTTAATGCGTAACGTTTGTTTACCTGTTTTTATTTTTGTTATAAGTTAGTTATAAGCCTAGTAATGTCGTCTCAGAGTTTAGTAGAAAAGGTACCTTATGGAAAAAAGATTGAAAATTCCCAAAAAAACTAGTCAATACGGGAAAAGAAGTTTGGTAGAGAACTGTATTAGCATTCTGCAAAACTAATTTGATAATTTCAGTTCTGGTTGGGGCGCCTCGCAAATATTATAACCGTACATAGACCGACATCACAAATCCAAGTAGCCTGCTATTATACCAAAGTTACTCTCGTCAAGTCTTTCTTAACTAGAATAATCTTCATTTGGTTTGGTCGCATGCAGTAAATCAGCCATTGGTTTGCTGAAAAATGCCAATACCCGACGCATTACCTTATGGAATATCTGAGGTCATTGAACCTCAATGCCGCTTATCTTCAATAGCAACCGAAATATATTATTGATAAGAAATAGACGATTTATACCATCTTAACCCCAAAATATTATTAGTTTATCCTAACTGTTCCATCATCATCATGCCTCATCATGTAACTTAATCACAAGGTACCTTTTCATTACATACAAATTATTGGTCTTTTTTAAGATTATTATGACGAAGAACTAATTAAATTTGGGGCAGTTTAATGTAAATTAATATTTTCTATTCATAAAAGATAAACTGTAATATGATTGATATTTTGTAGTGATGTATTATTAGATTTATTTCCATAAGGTACCTTTTCGTAAATGTATGGAGCAAATACTGTTATTGTTATGTAAGTTTAAAGTGGCATAAGGGGTTAAATATAGTATTTAGTTGGGGTTTTAGGATTTATTTCATTTGAATGACAGAATTTCTTTCATATGTGCTCAGAAAAATTGATTGTGTGTCACATTAAAAGTAAAAATATTCAATTTTGTGATTTTATATGAAAAAGTCAGAAAATACATTTTCACCTCTAAATCGGTATTGTTTTTTGCTTAAACTGTCTGTCAGTGTCGTTTTCTAATAGATAGAATTTAAATCTTGAGAGCTCATTGTAATCAATCGTGAAAATGAAATAAAACTTTATTTTCAAGAGATTGGCTAGTATACACATAAATCAGTCGATATCAAAAGTTTCTATTTGCATTACAGAACAAGTCGCAATATTTTTTTAATCTCACATATATAAGGTATTATTATTTGTAGTCAACTATGTAACTTACTTCAGGAACATAGTTTTTTAGGCGGCTAAACTTAAAACTTCTCTATCGTAAAGTTGCTAATTTCACAACATTATTTTCAAAAAATTATATCTCTGTAACTACGCAACCTAGAAGGTTGATCTTTTGTGTTATCGATAGCTTATTTATTGTAGATTACTGGGGTATGCATAACTCCATACCCGCCATAAGGTACCTTTGACCGTGGGACGTCACAAATAACCAGGAACTCGTCGAATCACTTCACTTCACACTGGTTTTATTGAAAACTGGACGAACTCTTTTAAATTTTAAATTAGGAATATGAAGTACATTCGAGTCATTCGACGCTCAGTAGCGTCACGTAGCGTGAAGAAAGCACTCGCATACAGCCACCGATGTTTCCAATTCCATTGTCTAGGTCGAGCTAGGGTGCTACCAACGCTCCTCCGGTACCAAGGCAGCATAAAATTCGCGAGCAAAATATTCGCCGTCGGCCAAGAGCGACCGCAATGCTGCCGCCTTAAGAAAAAAAAACCGGTCAAGTGCGAGTCGGACTCGCGCACGAAGGGTTCCGTACCATTAGCCTGGTGACAGACGGACGGACGGACGTACGGACGGACGGACAGCGAGTCTTAGTAATAGGGTCCCGTTTTACCCTTTGGGTACGGAACCCTAAAAACCATAACTGACAAAAAGTAAGTTTCGAGAAAAAGCCAAAAAACTTTGCACTCCTGTTCAAATAGGTTAAATTCAAAGTACAAAGTTAAACTTTTGTTAATGAACTAAGTAATTGTGTAGAATTTTTATGCGTTGTAAATTATTCGATTATCTTTTTATTTAAATAAGTTATTTAGAAAAAATAGTTACTGCCTCGTGATATAAATAAAATAAAAATATCTTTACTAACATTCAATGACATAAGTGTGTACTTATGGTTTTTGTGTTAGTTTTGCACTACGATGTCTAAGAAATAAAAACACAAGTACACAGTTGTGCTTATGTTACTGACCGATATCGAAGCTGAAAAAGCACAATTGCGTACTTTATGTTTTTTTTTGCTTAGTTAACGTTATCAAATTATGATTTATCTCGTTAAAGGAGTTCATAAAAATACGATGAAGATTCAGAATTATTTATTAAAAGATAACAAATGAGATATTTTTAGAGATATTTGATTAATAATGTAATATAAAACTAAAAAATTGCACAATTAGATTGCACTACCTAAGTACAAATGCTATTAGAGACCTTTAAAATGTCAAATGTAATACAAAACTGAAATGAGGTTTGCCTGTGCATGTGCAAAATGCGTGTTTCATGAACAAGCATGACTTTGGGCGGTGTATCCCGTACTAAAATTAAGCCATGTGCCAATGTAAAACTGTACGTGTTATTTTCCAACATACATAAAGCTTGGTGGTGCCGGAGTGATCACACATAGGACCGAAACTTAAAGCCACGTTATTTTAAACAATTGTACCTTAAATTCGTGGTTAGGGTTATTTATAATATGTTTTAGGTAGATATTCAACAGCAGTCTCAATAGACAAGTTACTTAACACCAATATAAATAAATAGATAATGTTAATTCCAGATACGCATAGGTATACATTTGAATACGCGCGCCAAGCCTTAACGTAGGTAGCTACTATTATAAAATGACCGCGACAAATTACCTAAAGTTATTAAAAAATATAGGCAAAATCTGGAATACGCGACAAGATGAGAAACGTAACATGGATATAAGTATACTTACTTACGAATATTTTTTGACACTTATTACAATCACGTATACACATTAACACTTCTAATATTTTTTGAAGTAGGCACAGGAGTAAGTAATACGTGCGTCGTACGCGCAACCTCTTCCAAAGGAAAGTTACCAGGAGTGAACCGGCCGAAATCTGTCCTTATAGGGGACCGGAGGGGGACTACCTACTAGCCTGATAAAGCATAACTGACAACAACGTTTGATAAATAAAGCACAAGTTTACTTTTTTGGAACAGACACTAAACAGAACAAGCATTTATAAGGAAGAGTCATACGAGATAGAAAAAACACAACGTGCAACTTATGTTTTTTTCAGATTCCGAGAGTTATGACTAATAACTAGCAAAAAGCAGAGCTTTGTAAGGGCTCGCGGAGGTTTTCTACCTTAACGTACCGAACCGGTTGCTGTCCGGTACGCCTGTCTGTTACAGCTTTTACTTTGTCCTTTAAAAACGTGTCCAGACGACAAAATCAAATTGCCAATATCATCCACACGTAATATACAATTTCATAAGTGCATTACATCCTACACGGTCGCCCAGTACTTTTTGTAAGGAACCCAACTGGCTTTCCTACATAATGTTGGGTCAGCGAGCCAATGTTCTTGAATTTATTTTTGCGTCCACTCCACACAATTGATCGAAAAACTATCCCGTCTGGACACCTACTGGCGGTAATCACGCTGCTCCGCACATAAACTAACACACACAGTTCCACTAGGTACAGCCAGAGTCCAGCATCAGCTCTATCTTGGGTACTGCTCTTCCAAGTTCTCATTAAGACGTGTCAGATGATCAAAACAGCGTGTGCCTATGTTGCACCAAACCTGAGTTCCACTAGGTACAGCCAGGGTTTAGCATCAGCTCTATCTTGGGTACTAATCTCCTAAGTGCTCATCAAGACGAGTCGGATGGCCAAAACAGCGTGTGCCTATGTTGCAACAAACCTGAGTTCCACTAGGTACTGCCAGGGTTCAGCATGAGTTCTATCTTGGGTACTGTTCTCCCAAGTGCTCATCATGACGAGTCGGATGTCCAAAATAGCGTGTGTCTATGTTGCATCAAACCTGATCGAGTTCCACTAGGTTCAGCCAGGGTTCAGCATCAGCTCTATCTTGGGTACTACTTTCCTAAGTTCTCATCAAGACGAGTTGCATGACCAAAACAGCGTGTGCCTATGTTGTATAAAACCCGAGCTCCATTAGGCACTGTCAGGGTTCAGCATCAGCTATCTTGGGTACTGAAAGTACTGATCTACCCAGTGATCATCATGACGAGTCGGATATCCAAAACAGCGTGTGTCTATGTATGTTGCATCAAACCCGAGCTCCACTAGGTACTGCCAGGGTTCGGCATCGGCTCTATCTTGGGTACTACTCTCCTAAGTGCTCATCAAGATGAGTCGGATGACCAACCATAATGTGCCTTTGTTCACCAAACCCGAGTGTCACTAGGTACTGCCAGGGTACTGGGTCATTTTGCTGAACTGCACGCCGACGTTTCGATTGGCGTGCAGTTCCCATACAAGTTGCAGTCGGGTTGTAGTCCGTCTGTATCGGCCCTAAGTCACTGAAGTTTGTATTAATTATGCTTATCTTTATTTATAATTTTAGCAGTTCCAAGCAATAGTAACACTAAAGGCGCCATTCATTAAATTACGTAAGACAATTTTTGCCAGCTTTTGACCCCCCCTCCCTCCCCTATGTAAGAAATAATAAGAATAGGCTGACCCCGTCCAGCCACCAATATAATTTATTTTCAAAAAAATATTTTTATGAATGTTTATTTGTACCTGTACAAAGGTACTTGAGCTCGTTTAAGCTAACTCTGCACCGTGTTTGATAGCATAGAGTGTGGAAGTATTATTTTAAACGTCATAATTTCATAGAAATTAAAAAAAATATCGCATCTTTGTGATCTTACTTAAGAACTATGAAAACCCCCTCCCACCCCCTTGTAAGAAAAAATAAGATATGTTCGACCGCCCTCCACCCCAAAATCGTCTTACGTAATAAATGAATGGCGCCAAAACTGTATCTCGAACTGAAAATACCCGATTTAAGTTTGCTAACACAACATGACTGATCATCACATCGTCAGCGTCACAAAACATACGAGTAAATTGACCTCCGCAGTAAATATACAGCAAGATTGATTGTTCTAGTAGGTATTCACAAAAACTTAATTGCTAAAATGGGAATCAAACCAAGTGAAGCGAGGTGGGTTGAATCCAAAATTGTACCCACTTTGGTATTCATCGTTGTTAATGGCGTAAGCGCCATCGACATTATTGAACTTGAAAACACCACATAGGTATCGTATTGTCTAAATACCCACAACACAAGCCTTCTTAAGTAGTCAATTTGTATAAGAATGTCCAATATTTATTTATTTATTTATTTATTACTAACGCCATCTGTTAGAGAAAGAAATAATTAACATTAGCACGAATGTTAATTCATCATTTTGCAAACAGATGGCGCTAGTAGTAATACAAAGTGTTATTACTTTATTTTATTTTTTTAGGTTTATAAAATGATATTTTTATGTTTGATAACACATCTAGACATGAATTTAAATTACTATGTTAAATTTCAAACCTAACAGTGCAGTAGTTTTTCCGTAAAGTGTACCACAAGAATGCATAGTTCGTCGATTAGTGATAGGGCTCGCTTCGCTCGCCCTAATTATTTTATACTAACAAGAATGAACACTTCTGTCAACTTATGGGTTTTTTACATATAAATTTTATAGAAAACCAATATTATGGTTTTTCTTCTTGTGGAATAATTGTTGGGCTCAAATTCAAGACAAAGGAAAAAAACACAAGTCGTTCAATTTAGTACTTTTCTGTCTATGAATATATACTTATGCTTTTTCTTTCTCAAAAAGGCAGTAACTTTACCAAAATGGCGTGTAGTTATGCTTGTCTAAATCGTGACCTGTTAGAGATAAAGAAATAACTACTAGATAGAAAAATCACATTTTTCTTCCTGATTTCGAGGGTGTCAATAACTCAATTTCGCAAAAATTGTCACTTATGGTTTTTTTTCTTAAGGCGACAGAATGGTAGCCTGACCAGTAATATCTGATCACGCGCTATATTGTGGAATTTTATTGGAACAAAATGTTTCATACTAACCTGAACTGTCACCTTATACATGAGAATAACAGCGCCCTCTTGACAATGATTATATATTTCTGGTCGGGCTTTACATAGGTAGTTTGTAGTGTTTGCAAATATTGTTCTTTCTATAAGAGCCTTAATCCAATTCACATCTAATAGATATCTTACTCTATCTAACGTAAAAGTGACATTGGTTGCCCGAATTGCGCTGCAAAAGAGAACTAGTTGATATCTAAACTATAACGTATCTAGAATGGATCTAGTACGTGTCGTCTCTTGTGAATATTTTTAAGTTCGAATACGGCAGTTAGACAGTGTTAAAAATGAATTTAATTGCTTTTTGAATAGTTTGCTATAGTAACATCGCCCACACTGTTAACTGTACGTCCAACGATGTAAAGTTATCGCCGCAGCCGGGGAACCCCATGGCGTACACGGGTGACACGTTCCGTCACTTGGACATACTCACATAGTTATCACGCAGGTCGGTGTGGTTGTGTTCTACGCCGTCGTCGAGCACGGACACGCGGACACCACGGCCGGTAAACCCCAGGGCGTACACGGGTGACACGTTCCGTCACTTGGACATACTCACATAGTTATCACGCAGGTCGGTGTGGTTGTGTTCTACGCCGTCGTCGAGCACGGACACGCGGACACCGCGGCCGGTGTACCCCATGGCGTACACGGGTAACACGTTCAGGTCTAGGCGGTGTAACGAGCGTACGTTGAGCGAGTGTTGCTGGAATTTACAAAAAAAAATGTTTTCATTACCAAAAATGATTACTAAGTCATGCGCATGAACGTGTAGTTAAATGGTGCTTTTATTTTATTCACGGTTTTCTTTTGAGTGTTTAGTTGTTTACCTATTTTTGCTGCCCAGGACCGGAGTCAGGGATACTGGAATATGTTTCGAGCCCTACACTACATCCAAACAGAGGGTAACAGGATGAAAATAAGAAAGAAGAAGACCTATTTTTGCTTAAGACCCTTAAAAATAATTATTGATTGAATTGTTGTCCTAGGACTAGTTTCGGTTATACAGTTATACGTACGATATACTTAGGTTATCACTTATCATCACCCCGTTTCCGGACCCACTTCCCGTTATTTGTATGATTTCGATTACTTTTGTGTAAAATGAATGACAATGCAATATGTACTTATTAGTCAATAACAGCACATAGTCATGTGCTATGTGCAGCACATAAATGTGCACGTCTGTTGCGGTACCTTGAAGCTATACATGCCTCATTAGTCATTTGATAGTTGACATTAGTCTGGGCTCGTTGGAATATATACAGTCGGCAAAAAGTACTCTTCTTCTTCCTAGCCTTAAGCCCATCATTTGGGGTCGGCTCTCCTAGTAATTCTTCGCCAGAACTGTCTGCTGTCTGTCCCGGGTCGTCTGTATAGTGGCCATCCATGTTTGTCGGGGTTCATCGCCGCCTCGGCAAAGAGTATGTTGGCGCAAAAATAAAATGTCCCAAAAAAGCATAACGTACCAAATACCATTCTTCTTCCCACAATTCATCGTTGAACAGAGGCCTGTCGACCTCCCTCTTCTGTCTCTTTTCTGCTTGAGTGTCTATCCTCTTCACACGCTCTAGAGACGCATCTGGTTCCGGGGTTGGGTAACGCTTCACTCGCGACTTTGAGAATAGTGGTTCAGCCCATCTTATCTGCAATCGGTTGAATATTGAGGTTAGGCACAAGGAAATACAGCAGTTTTGGAGTAAATTTAAAAATCGAAAAAAGTTTATTCTAAAATGCGAAATTCATAGTGTCCAACCAAAACATGTTTTTTTGCCGAAACCGAAACCAAATGTTCGGCTTTGGCTCTAGTTTCGGCCGAAACCGAAACCGAAACCGAAACTTTTGTAGACTTGTTAAAATCGTTGAAAAAATGTCATAAAACCGCTTTTACACACATATTATGGGGCTGTCAACACCCAATTTCCTTGAAATTGATGTTGCTTAAGCAGTGTTTTAAGAAAATTACTACAGTTAGACCAAGATAATTCTGCAACGATTTTGATAACACATGCAACATGCAGTGCAAGTGTTACTTTAAACGTCAAAGCTTTTATGAAATTATGACGTATAAATAACATTTGCACTAGTAGCACTGCGTATGCTATCAAAATCATTGCAGAATTTTCTTGGTCTAACTCTATTCATTCACCAGTCAAGTTAACAAGTAGATCAGGGTCAACCAAAAAACCAACCAAAAACGCCGCGAGCGCAGCGAGCGCGAAATTTTTTGTTAACAATATCGCAAAGCCGGGTACCGATCTTCACCTGGGCCTAAAAGTCCGAAGTGCCCCAGTGAGACGAACTTTCATGCGAAGTCAAAGCCGTGCTTCAGACTTCAGGATAAGTAGTTAAGCACAGACTCCAACCAATGTCCATTGTATTAAAAAGCGAGACCGCAGGCCGAGCATGGCGCAGCGAGGCCAAAGGCTAAGCTGAAGTAGAGGACATGTGGAACACAAACCAAAGGTAAATTGAGGTAAAAAGTGAGGCTAAGGTCAAGCATTCGTATGAAAAACTGTACTGGGGACACTTTTAAGGGTTTTTTCTTCGTTTTAATCAATAGTCAGCTGTTCAGCTTCGCAAAATATTAACTATTGAGAAAAATCAACTTTGCGGCCCTAGTTGAGCGTAGCCTTTAGCCTCGCTTAAAATTTGCCATTAGAGGTAGATAGAAAAATGACTGAATAAGTGAGTGAATAAAGAGCGAAAAAACATCGTTCGACTCGGGCCGAGCTGATACTCGGCCAACGGCTATGTGCGACAGTGCTATCTCATTCACTCCGATACAATTAGACAGTGTGCGCGTTATAGGTATTGACAGCCTCTTAAGACTGCGTCGACCGTCCAGTGGCACTCTCATTAGTGGAATTGTGTTTTATAATAAACCAGTTAATTTCTGTACCTATACATGAATCAGTATATGCAGGTATGTATTAATATTGTTGTCCTACTTATTCCCCAACTTTTGGTCTTTGTCCGAAGTACCATTTCAGAGGTTCGGCCCGGCCGAAAGGTGCGGCCCGGCCGAAAGGTTCGGCCGTTTTTTGGCCGAAACCGAAACTTCAGCCGAAACATGATTTTTTGCCGAAACTAGCCGAAACCGAAACCGAACCTTCGGTCGGACACTAGAAATTCATGTACTTATTGAAGATCGACCCTTCGCACCTAAATATAGTTTTTTTTTCTACTGACATGGGCTACATGGGTACCAACTAGAGACGTGTTGTCTTTATTAGACTTAAGTTTTTCGATCCCTGCCTGGGTTCGGTTATAACGACCACGTGTACCAATACCCGGACGTCCCATATACCAGGCTTACAGTAGTAACAAGGAGTACTCATGTAATGAGAGCATTGAGTGACTTCTTCAGGATTTCACTAAAATGTTTTTTTGATTAATTAGCTGAATGAGACACTATAGCTGTATTCTTTGCATTATAGGGATTATTTCGCAAAACTCTGCGTAGGGGGCGCCATTAGCAAAAATTGTAAACAAACTTGATGTCAATGTCAATTATTCATAACAAATAATCTATGAAAACCTGTCAAAAACAAATGAGTTTTTCGGAACTTAATATGTACGAAATATCATTTGATATTTACTAATATGCTAATATTTACCACTAGCTTTTCGGTGAAGGAAAACATCGTGAGGAAACCTGCATACATCTGGGAAGAAATTCAAGGGTGTATGTGAAGGCCCCATTCCGCATTGGGCTAGCGTGGGGACTATAGCCCAAACCAAGCCCTCTCGCGCATGAGAGGAGGCCTGTGCCCAGCAGTGGGACGTATATTTCGCAAATGTATTAAAAATGTACCGTGTATGTTTGCATTTGGTACGCGCCTAAGAAAAGCGACAATGGGGGACCACGTGTACCAAAACCCGGACGTCCCATGTACCAGGCTCCCAGAGCTAGTAAGGAGTAAACCTACCCTCCGGTCTTTGATGAGAGCCAGCGACGAGTCGCTGTATGTGCGCCGTTGCTTGCTGTGACGGTACTTCAGGAACGAGTAGGTGTTCGGGAAACCGGCCACCTGTAAAGTGTTCAAATGCAAATACATAATAATAGTTAATACATGCTAAGTATGCTCAATGGTATTGGTAAGTAGTAGCAGTAGTAACACTTCATTAAAACCGGCCAAGTGCGAGCCGAACTCGCGCACGAAGGGTTCCGTACCATTACGCAAAAAATGAAAAAAATCACGTTTGTTGTATGGGAGCCCCACTTATGTAAATATTTAGTTTATTTTGTTTGTAGTATTTGTTATGTTATAGCGGCAACAGAAATAAATCATGTGTGAAAATTTCAACTGTCTAGTTATCACGGTATCACGGTTCATGAGTTACAGCTTGGTGACAGACAGACAGACAGACGGACGGACGGACAGACGGACAGCGGAGTCTTAGTAATAGGGTCCCGTTTTTAACCTTTGGGTACGGAACCCTAAAAATCAAAACATAACAGGAAATAATAACATTCGTCATTATAGTTCGTCTTTTTTTTAAGCATTAGAAATAAAGGTAAACAACCTTGATGTGTTTTTATTGAAAAACACGTTTTAAAAATAAGTCACGGCAAATATGTAATTGTATTGTTCGGAATTGTCAATTTTTTTTTTTAAGTGGTTACACAGTTTGGTCGACACAGTGACCAGCGACTGCTTTTGGTGTGAAGATATTGGTGTCGTGGCCGAAAGGTCCGCGGCACCACCAAGGAAGAAAGGGAAAGGAAATTTACAGAGTAAGGATAGCAAGGAATAGAGAAGAGAAATAGGATAGAGACAAGCAAAGAATAGAGAAGAGACGTTTTCAACTCGGAGCAACAATAACGCCATTTCAGAATGTTATGAGGTAGTTGCAGGAATTAAATACTAATAATAGTATTTAACTCCTGCACGGTCCGTTATTTTCCCAATGGGGGCGGCGAGAGTAGAACCTAGGGCTTGCATTCCGGAATTCCGGAATTTCCAAATTCCGGAATCTCGGACAAATTTTCCGATATTACAATTCCGGAATTGATACCACTCAATATCGAAAATTCCGGAATTGGATTTAAGTACTTTTTGTAGGTTTTAATACCTTTATTATTAAAAATTGTTAAGAAACTACACTGTAGGGGTGTTTTTTGTCGTTATTAAGTGCTTCTTAGTCATTCAGTGAGCTATAGTATAGGTATATTTTACTTTTCCGTTTGCTAAAGCAGTGGGACAATATGGGCTCATAATAAAAAAATAAAAATACAATAAAGCAGAGCGATTTACTTGCTTAGAATAGTCAGAATAGTCTGAATCCTACATAAGCGAATTTGTAGAATTGAAATTTAATAATATTTTGACTTTTTATCTTGAATTCAGAGAAAAAGAGGTTTTCTTTATTAACGATTTCGAATCCTGTAGAAGCACATAATATATGATATTCTGAATCATAATTAGGAACTACAAAGGAAAAAGCCAAACTTAGACCTTCAACTTCTTAAACAACACCACTAACTACAAGGTTAGGAAGAGTAGGAAGTAGGGATGTACCGACTAGTCGCCGACTAGTCGGGAAAGCCGACTATCCGGCCACATTTGTCGTCGGCGATTAGTCGGCGACTAGTCACAAAAATGGCCGATTAATCGGCACTTCATTAGTGAAAGAAAAACAGAAAAAAGAAATCAACAGTCAATAGTTACAGTATGTTTTATGTTTATTTTACTAAAATACCTATTCAGGGTGCATATGAAAACTTTTGTTCATATAATTGACCGTTTGATCGTTATCGAATGTTGGTGGGCTGGTGTTTTCCTCTACAGGTCGATCTCAACTGATTCTTGTGTAATTTCATGTGCAAGTTCGATAGTTATTATTTTTTATTATTATTCAGTTTTTGTTTCATTTTAAATGTTGGAGCCATGAGTAACTATTAATGTTATTGCAAAATTAAGAGACTTAGTCAGGGCACGTTGCTCGTAAAGACGCTGACCACAGGGGATAGGTTCTTAACTGACGACTACGTACAGGAAATAGAGCCTTGGAAATACCTCCTACAAGCTGTACTGACGGTCTACTCAGGATCGCAAAATAAAAGAACTAAAGACAGAAATTTAACGAGGATTCTTGTGATAGGTCTTTGAACCTGCAGAGAACACCTTTTAGCCAAGCTAAATTATGATGAATGGCGCAACCAAAGGAGCAAAACTATTGTTTTTCACCTGATACTTATACGAAACTAATGATCTGGCCGACTAGCCGACTAGTCGGCCGACTAATCGGCCATTCGAGCGCCGATTAGTCGGCTAGTCGGCTAGTCGGCCAAATCAATAGTCGGTAAGTGCATCACTAGAGGAAGCTATTATATTTAACTATTTTATAAAATTATGCATCGAATGGTTTGCTAGCAACTATAGTTTCCCCAAATAAATACCCCGTATCATTACAGTGAATAAAAGTAACCATTTTAATAAGGTGGTAAAATGGGTGGTAAAAAAACGTACCTACTTCAAATTAAATTTCTCTTAAACCTTATAAATTATAAACAATACTAACTTTAATAAACTTAAGTATGAGAATTTCACATTTTTTGTTGTTTTTTTCTAAAAAATCGAATAAAACTATGATAAACCCTAATTCCGGAACCAGTTCCGGAATTCCGGAATTGGAATCCAATATCGAAAATCAGTTCCGGAATTGGAAACCATCCGATATTGCAAGCCCTAACTGAACCCCACAGGTCTGCGCAGATTAGGTTTGTAGCGAATAGTAGGGGCATTCCCACTATTCGCCACAAGCCTACCTTTGTCGATTTCTGCCTCTCGATTTTGGTCTATCGTTGTTTGATCGATTGGATCCAACAAGACATGCCTCGGACGACGCACACGTTTCCTGGGCGGAAGCTCGGGAGTGTAGTCCGAGGCAAGACTCAAAATTTTGTTCTAACTGACAGGCCGATACCGTCCGGCGGACTGTTAATCAGTGGGCCCCTTAAAGGTAAGGTAAGTACTTAAGCTAACTTTGCAAAGCAAAGGCTTTGAAGTGACTAAATGTGGTAGTGCCACTTTATACGTCTACATATAATCATCTGACTTTCATAAGAATTTGAAGTTTATGGTCGAACTTCCATACTGTGCCACTGTGAACTGAGTGTGAAGTTTCACTCAATATAGTCTGACCACGGCATGACTCAATTTGACTCGCTTCATCGGGAAGAGAATAATTAGGGTAGTTACTTAGGTACGTAAAAAAATACACAAATATAAAAAAAATCGCACTCCGGTCGACCCTTCAGGGGGAGCGGACAGCGATGTTGAGTCGCGCATCAACAAGGCGCGAGCAGCATATGCGCAGCTGAAGCCTGTATGGACGTTCACCTCACGGTGATAACTCGACGTACGAAAATCAGGATGTTCAACTCCAACGTCAAGTCGGTCCTGCTGTACGGTTGCGAGACATGGCTTGTGAGGAAAGATGTCACCAATCGTCTGCAGGTGTTCGTAAACAAATGCCTGCGACGCATTCTAGGGATCTACTGGCCACGAACCATCTCAAACGTCAGACTATGGCAGATGACGGAACAGAAGCCCATAGGAAGGGAAATCCTCGAAAGGAAATGGCGCTGGATCGGACACGTAGGTACTCCGTAGGCCGGACAGCCATCTGGCCAAGCAGGGTCTCCGCTGGCATGCGGCCGGCAGTAGGTGGTCGGGGAGGCCTTGTACTACATGGAGGCGATCAGTTGAGAAAGAGGCTAACTCAACTGGACTCTGTGGACTGGGTGGAAAGAGCTGGAAGAAGCCGCTCAAGATCGTTACAAATGGAGGATTCTTCTGCGAGCCCTAATGTCCCTAATGAGGGATAACAGGAATGCATCATCATCATCATCACTCCGGGAGTGCCGACAGAAGTGAAAACGAACAATTAGGTGTGTATTTAGTTTTGAGTTTTTAGTCCGTGATGTTCGAAAACAAAAGAATTGTGGGTGACGTGGAACACTCGATTGGAAGGAAGTTAAGAAAGGCTGGCGTGTTCATGTTCGTCTGTACCTATGTACAGTCACCTGCAATAATATGTTACACAACGAAGACCGCAAAAATATCTGACACGATCTTATTAGTAAAACCATAAGAGCGTGTGACATATTTTTGCGACCTTTGGAGAGTATTATATTATTGCAGGTGACTGTACCTATTAGGGTCGGTTGCACCAAACCGTCGGTCACAGCTTTGATCGTTCGCTAAATTTTATTGCATGGGAAGTTTCATAGATCTCTGCTGCGTGACGTTGATCAGTCTGTTAACTGTGGTTGGTGCAACTGGCCCTTAATCTAGTAATACACAACACCCAATCAAACCTAATTAACCGAGCAATAGTGAAGTTATCCATTTCAGCTTGGACAAAAATGCTTTCGAATGTATGTCCGGTTGTCCGGCTATTCGTCTTTACTTGTCGCATGATCTACCGATTCGCGTGAAATTTGGTGGGCAACCAACCTGCTTTAAATACTTTTTTGGCAATTCAGTTTTATTTTTCAAAATGGCGGAACTATGATGGTTCGTAAGGTCTACTTCCACTAGTAATATTTTATAGATAGACTCCGTCTCTTTCACATCGTAGGGTGTAAAATATTGGGCACACGTTTCGAACATGTGTGCAATATTGATTGGTGTGAGCACTCACCCCTTGCCAAATATTGCATCGCTTGCACCCGCCCCTTTGTGTCATTACTCCTGCATATTTCTATTGTCCTAGTATTTGACGTCTAAGACAATGGGATGTAGGCGGCGCCCTACGGCTCAGATTTTGGGCGGGGAGGATCTCAGACAATGTTAGATAAATAGACAGAAATAATGAGAAATTGTACAACGATTGCTTAAAAATAGAATGAAATCTCAGGTAATTTCACGGTCGTAGCCGCTAGGTGAAGAAAAAAAATAGTCGGATCAAAATTAGTTTTAAATACGTTGAATTGAATTAATTGTTTTTTTTTTTAGAATGTAAAAACTCCTGTATAAAATAGAGATGCTTGAGATAAAAGGTAAAGTTTGCTAGTATAAAACAGTAGGAACGTTTTATATTTAACACTAACTAAATGCACACGTAAATGTAACTTTATTGATAAAAACAAAGAAATAAATAAACATAATAAAACTTAAAACCTACAGATAAAAAAATTGACCTAGATCGCCGTCAACGGGCAAGGTGCCCAGAAGGCTGGCCGTATTTCCCCGCTGTACTATACACGCGGCGATACTAATACGCTGGGCGAGATAGTGGCCAGCCCTCTGTACGGTTACCATCAGTTTGTCACTGACATAAACTGATGGTAACCGTACTGGTCACCAGAAGGCTCTAAGGCGCGCCGACAAGTCTTTGTAACAGTCAGCAGCAGAAGTTGCTATGCGGGCGAGGTGTTCAAAATTACCTTGACACGCTCTTATTCTCTTAACAATAAAGTTGCGTCAAGATCATTTTGAACACCTGGCCCGCTTAGCAACTTCTGCTGCTTAGCTCCCATGGCCCCAAAGTTTCGACACCAAACGCCGCAAATATGTAGCTGGTTCCCAGAGCGGCATATTTGCGGTGCTTGAGGCTTTCGGCTGAGGAAGCCGCAGCGCCAGCAGCACCTTTGGTGCTTGGAACATGGGACGATGCCAGGGTATCAAATGCACACTAAATATAAATTAGTATATTTCTGTGCAGATAATTAACGTTAAATTATAATTCTTCAACGAATATTTTAGTTATTGTAAGTAAAACCTCTATCATTATTATTCATTGAAATTGTTTTAAAAAACCGGGCAAGTGCGAGTCGGACTCGCGCAGGAAGGGTTCCGTACCATAATGAAAAAAAAAACGGAAAAAAAATGCAAAAAAAAACGGTCACCCATCCAAGTACTGACCACGCCCGACGTTGCTTAACTTTGGTCAAAAATCACGTTTGTTGTATGGGAGCCCCATTTAAATCTTTATTTTATTCTGTTTTTAGTATTTGTTGTTATAGCGGCAACAGAAATACATCATCTGTGAAAATTTCAACTGTCTAGCTATCACGGTTCGTGAGATACAGCCTGGTGACAGACAGACGGACGGACGGACGGACGGATGGACGGACGGACGGACGGACAGCGAAGTCTTAGTAATAGGGTCCCGTTTTACCTTTTGGGTACGGAACCCTAAAAATTATCAAAGTAGGATGGGTGTGTCGTGGAGGGCATTGACCTTCCCGTCCCGTGTCATAAAATGGATGCCGTCATGTGATGTCCCAAACGAAAGTACGTACTAGGCTGTCATAAACTTTGAGATATAGATTCACACGTGTTTGTGTTCATTGTTGCCAACTGTGATTTTCAGCCTATTGCATATCACATATCACACAATCAATTATCACATAATTATGTGATGATTTCAGGCATTTGAATTAGGTATTCATTAATTTTATAGTAGAAGTAAAATCGTTATACAGCTACATTTACTTAAAATACAATGCGTACATTCACGTATCCTGTGTATCACGTATGTATCTAACTCGCACATATGAAATCCAATATGAGTTGACTTAAGTACATGTACATATGTATCACTCACAACATGTTACACATATGTATTTACATGCTTCAGACTCAGACCAATCCTCAGTGCCTCAGAAATGTTTGCACCATGAGCACGTCACACATATGTGTCACGTGTGACGGTTTTGGAGCCATGTGAGTTTTTGCAGTCACATATGTACCAGGCGATCAGGACGGGCGAGGAGCTCGTGTGTTGTGTGCGTGTGGGGTAGGTCGGAGAAGGGTTGACGGATGTGTGTGAGATAATATTATAGGTACTTATTTATTTACAGGGAAAAGGAAGACGGATGTAACATATCTAAACTGACATACATTTTATGTCTGGGTACAAAATAAGCATGTTATATATTATAGAACTCACATATTGTAATGTATTCAGTAATCTTACCACTCTTACCTCCATTTTGATAGGAATTACACTTACCTACACATTACAAGTCTGCGTGTAGGCAAAAGAAGGCAGTTAGCAACTTGAATACCTTGCTAGGTTTCGTTGAGAAGCTGGAATGGTTTAAGTCGGTACCGCTAGCGCTACCCCATTTTCAGTAATATTAGGCACAATTGTTTTCGATTTGCGGAAAATGCCCAGTATAACTAACGAACGAACCTACTCACTCTTCTTGAGTTAATTATTTACTACCTACTAACGAGCCCATATTTTTTAATTAATTGATTTGCCTTGCTTAAAGTTCCTGGAGCCACTTTTGATCTATTACAAGCACAGCTAAAAAGAACAAAAAAAAACACTTGGAGGATATATCCATATGGAGACGCTTTGTCTGTAATTTTCTGTACAAAACAGTCTGCCCATTTTTGCGGGGGAGGGGCACGTCAAATGTATACGTAACGTACCTAAAATTAGCCATGTCAGATAAACGTCAGTCCATACAATGTGTATGACCATTGGTCATAGAGTTTCGACAGAGGGGAACGCCTGTTAATACCTACTCCGTTAGGTTATATCCTCCAAGAAAAAAACATACTGTGCAAGAACTGCAAGCATTTAAAAGTCGTGCCTTATTACATCTTCGAACGTTGTCCTCGTAAGAACTAAACAAATTTTTGCGCTTTTGAATTTGGAACTTTCTTTTATTTCTATAAGAGTTAAAAACTCGAATTTAATTTGTACTTGTAAAGTACGCGGGGACTTACGAGGTTAATACAGCCGCTAAACATGTAACACCCATATGTTAATTAGGAAGATAATAATCACTTTCCTCAGCTGGGTATTTTTAGCACGACGTAGGAGCTCCGAAAACGTCGATATCTCTGTCACTCGCGTGGCGTCGCCCTTTGTTTTCAGATATTACAGTCTCGCTCCGACGCTGAAGCCGCTGAAATATTACTACTGTTTTGTTATGAGTGCCTGGTAGAAGCGACGCCAAATCTACTGTTAGCGCCGCCCTGAAAAATAATTGGGTTGCCATACTGCTGAAAAGCAAGCAGATGACGCTAGTTTTATAGAAATACCTGAAAACATGCTGAAAACAGACGAAATCCAGGAATTGTCTCCATTCTACCCTTGTACGCCTGTCATATACCTACCGTTCCACGTAGTTTTTGGAAATTTCAGGAAAATTTCATAGGGCACTAGGAAACTTTTATTTTGGAAACAGAAAATTTCGATCCCCATCCAAAGTTTCCGGAATATTGGAATATGGAAACTTAGCAATCTTGGAAACTTTCCGACGACACACGCACAACAGTCGTAACAACCATTAGATAACCGTATTCAGAATTTTTAGTGCGATGCTGTAAAAAAAAAATCGGGCAAGTGCGAGTCGGACTCGCGCACGAAGGGTTCCGTACCATAATGCAAAAAAAAAAACGAAAAAAAAAGCAAAAAAAAAACGGTCACCCATCCAAGTACTGACCACTCCCGACGTTGCTTAACTTTGGTCAAAAATCACGTTTGTTGTATGGGAGCCCCATTTAAATCTTTATTTTATTCTGTTTTTAGTATTTGTTGTTATAGCGGCAACAGAAATACATCATCTGTGAAAATTTCAACTGTCTAGCTATCACGGTTCGTGAGATACAGCCTGGTGACAGACGGACGGACGGACGGACAGCGGAGTCTTAGTAATAGGGTCCCGTTTTACCCTTTGGGTACGGAACCCTAAAAATGCGTTGGGTGGGCCGGCATTAAAATAAAAAATGCATATTTAAAAATTTTATTTTAATGAAGTTCATAATAATTGTCATCGATTATCGCAATTACACATGAAATGTTTGAATGTATATATAATTTAAATTTAACAACGATATAACCCATTACAACACTTCATTATATTTCATTTACTAAACTTAATTTTAAATTAAGTATTGCAGCAAGAAAAGCAAGCGTGGTGCAAGACAAGTGTCAGAGACGATTAGACCACTCGTCCGGTCACTGCTCACTAAACATCTTGTCTGTCGGATAATGACCGCTCTAACTAGACCCCTAACTTCGTAAGAACTGAACGTCGTCAGAGGTCAGACAATACTGGTAAACGTAAGGGATAGGTAAACTACCCAGATGCCTAAGAGGATTTGTGTCTCTTCTATTAACTTGATTTTTTATTGGATTTACAGTTTTAACTCCGGTTAAAAATAGTTTAAAAATATTATTTAAGTAAATTAAGTACCTATACAATTCTCTCTATTTTATTATCCAGTCTTTTTCTAAAGTAGTTATAAATTCCATGAACACATTGAAAATGTCGCACGCAAAAAATCGAAGAGAATAAAAATAATAGTTATTTGTTTTACAAGGGGGCAAAGTTGTTGTTTAACCGCTCGTGCTCGTGTCGATTGATACCCGAGCAAGCGAAAGATTCCAAAATTGGAATCATGAGCGATGCGAGGGTTTCAAAACACGAGGGTTAAACAAAATTTTGCCCCCGAGTGAAACACAAAATTTTTCACCACACCAACCCGAAGCAAATATTAAATGTAAAATATCAAACATAATCAAATCCAAATGAATGTTATTAAATATTTATCATCCAAAATCATCATTTAAAAGTCAATTCTACCAGCAAACATAAGAAACAACTCAAAATTTACATTTGATTACTTTGCCTCACTTGTGAATAAAATGCAACTTTGCTATCAGTTTTTGAAGTGCAAAGTATTTAAGCCTTTCCGAGCTGGTCTGGTGAAAAAGCCTTTAAATCGTTGGATAGGTATAAATATGATCCCTGTATATATGAAGGTATAGGTAGTCATTTCATAATTGGCCGCACCTAGCATAACAGCCGCAACTGCCATTGGAAAACTCATTCAATTATTTTTTCACCACACCAGCTCGGAAAGGCTTACTTTGCGCTTCAAAAACTGATAGCAAAGTTGCATTTTATTCACATGTGAGGCAAAGTAATCAAATGCAAATTTTGAGTTGTTTTCTTATGTTTGCTAGTAGAATTGACTTTTAAATGAAAATTTTGGATGATAAATGTTTAATAACATTCATTTGGATTTGATTTGGTTTGATTTTGTTTGATATTTTACGTTTAATATTTGGTTCGGGTTGGTGTGGTGAAAAATTTTGTGTTACACTCGGGGGCAAATTTTGTTTAACCCTCGTGCTTTGAAACCCTCGCAACGCTCAAGATTCCATTTTTCGAACCACTCGCTACGCTCGTGATTCAATTTTGGAATCTTTCGCTTGCTCGGGTATCAATATTAGCACGAGCGGTTAAACAACAACTTTGCCCCCTTGTAAAACAAATAACTATTCTTATTCTCGGGCAACAAATTCCTTATATAAACTGGTTATGAGTGTTGGGGTAGTGATTTGAAGTATTTGAACATAATGTGGCATGAAACTCAGGAAATAACAAAATGCATGATACATCGCTAGTTCTTCGAACCGTTTTTCTATTTTCTACAACAATACTAGTACAAAGCCTACTCGTATGTAAATGTGACGCGCAAGGTAAGTGAAACAAATGATTCAAACTGACGATCGTTTGTCACTATTACCCGAACTACGTCAAGCGATGTCTAAGTAACGGCTTGTGCAAAAATCACGCGAGGTTCGATAGGGGGGGGTCACGAAAAAATCACGACAGATCACGTCGGGGGAGGGGGGTATAAGGATGTGTATTTTTTTCTACAGTGAACGAAACTAAGAAAATACACCTACCACATGAGTAGATACATTTTTTCGCTTTCGTTAAACATTAATCTTCACTCCGCACTTCAAAATAGCGAGTCTATTTTACGAAATATTGGAATTTGGAGTTGGAGCGACATTGCCTGACCAGTCGGATGGAAAAAATAAAAAAAAATACACGTGAGGCTATGTGGGGGAGGGAGGGTAGCCGAAAACCTCTTCAAATAAAAACCTCACCAAGAGGGAGGGAGGGGTCAAAAAGTAGCCAAAAACACCTCGCGTGATTTGTGCACAACCAGGCGTGGCTCACTCCGCGATTTCGTCGCTTTGCTACAGGTAGCTAATGGCTCCTCTTCACGTTGGGCCAACGACAACACCAAGGAGGGACTCAGCCATGCGGTAGAATGAGATAGCAATATCACTTGCTCCCTCTAACGCATAAATGCGTCCCTCGTTGGCGTTGGCGTTGGCCCAACGTGAAGAGGAGCCATAAAAGTACATCCGTTCGGCCCCAATTTTGGGGTTTGCCATAAGCCGCGCGTGGCGCTGTCGCCACCTAGCGGCCATATCTGTGCTGATCGTAACAGACGCGTTTTGTAAGAGAATGAGTCTTCTGTACCTAGTACTATTATTGATTCTGTGGCACAAGTGGCACAACGTTAAGCCGGTGTTGCTCGAAGGGCACAACCCCTAACTTATGGCTTATGATTTTGAACTAGTTTTGATACGACCTTTAAGATCGCAGCTGCGAAATTAAGTGGAATTCATGCGTGAGATGTGCGCCAATCACCAAGACGAGTCAAGTCATCAAGGTCGTGTCAAAACTAGTTCATACCCATAACAAATTGTTAAATCTGAATCAGGTTATTTTGTGCTTTTTACCACAGATTAGATTTCTGTTTTACCTTAGCAGAGTAAATAAATGCCTTTGCTACCAGGTGAGCATAAACAGCGAAGTTTTAGGATAGTTAGAAGTACATAGACTCACACGAGGCTCGCATGGCCGTGTGGATGTTGAAATGAAAGCAAAACTTTATCAATCGATATTGGGATAGTTTTAAACCCTCTTAAACTTCTAACCTCCTGATCAAATTGGGTACAATATATGTAGTATGTTTAAAGGTTTTCGACAGACATTTGTTTCAATTTGTTGTTGATAATGAATAATAATGATAATGCCTAATAGGGAATATTACGCGAAACTCTGCGTAGGTAGCGCCACTACCACTATCTGACACAATTTGAGGGTCTACCGCGAAACAAGAAAATCGAAATTTCCTTATCTAACCTCTCTATCACTCTTGCATATTCGAGCGATAAAGAGGCAGATAACTAAATTTCGATTTTCACGTATACCGGTAGGCCCTTGTTAACAAACCGTCTTGATGCATCAATGTCATATTTTATTGTCTGTGAAAACTTGTCAAAAAACAGTTTAAGGCACAGTATGTATAAGTTAGTCTATGAATTTACTAGAGTCGGTAGTGCTGCACTCTGGCGGCAGAACATAGCAGTAATATCCCCTATTGCCTATACAGATGTAGTGCGTAAATTGTCTTCCATCTTCCATCGTATTTGTCACTTCTGTCAACCTCAGTAGTTTTTGTACCGAGACTGACTGAAATAGCAAGGCACGTTCGTACTTACGTTTCCGTGAAAACATAGTCTACATCTGTACGGTTACCATCAGTTTGTCACTGACATAAACGCCTTCGAGAACGTAATTTACTTTCTATACATCTCGCTCGCACTCGCATATTAGTGCAAACGGGACGTATAGAAAGTAAATTACGTTCTCGACGGCGTTTATGTCAGTGACAAACTGATGGTAACCGTACTGTACAGGTTTGAATTATTCGGAGGTCCTCCTGCATTTAGGATTCGAATGAACTTATTTCTAAGCTAAGCTAGCCTAATTAAGCTTCTGCGTAATAAAGGCACTTTAATAGTAAAATTTTCAAGTCAATATTGAATAACAGTTCTGTTAATTCAGATTATTAAAATTAAACTTTTAGTCTATCGCCCCAAACTTTTTTCTGCCTATTACATAACTACAGTATTAGTAAAATTCTACTCTACTTCTCTAGTACTTAGAGTTCATAGTCTTTAAAATAATTTATTATTATTTCGTTAAAAGTATTTGATGAAAATCCCCATCGTCATTTTACTTTGATATTATTAATGCTAAATTTCAGCCCTATCGGGCATAGTTTTTAGGGTACGGTACCCAAAGGGTAAAAACGGGACCCTATTACTATTAAGACTCCACTGTCCGTCTGTCCGTATGTCCGTGTGTCTGTCACCAGACGCATATATGGATATATATGTTCGGTGGCATCATGAACCGTGATAGCTATAGCACAGAATAAATAATAGTACAGAAGACTCACTCTCTAACAAAACGCGTCTGTTACGATCAGCACAGATATGGCCGCTAGCTGGCGACAGCGCCACGCGCGGCTTATTATGGCTTTCCCCAAAATTGGTGTGGAACGGATGTACTTTAAGCAAAGCGACGAAATCGCGGAGTGAGCCACGCCTGCTAAGACAGTTGAAATTTTCACAGATGATGTATTTCTGTTGCCGCTATAACAACAAATACTAAAAAGTACGGAACCCTCGGTGGGCGAGTCCGACTCGCACTTGTCCGGTATTTTGTTGTTGTTTTTGTTGTTACATTAGGTAGATCAAAATGTGCTTGCAACAAACAAATAAACAAACATTGCACGTGAAATGAAAATTCGTGAGAAGGTGAATTCCAACAAAATAGTACCTAACGTTACACTACGTCATGAAAGTTTACTAGATTTTATTATTTTATTACTAGCAGTTCATAAAATTAATTAAGCGTCCAATAACTAGAGCCATGTTATCACTGTTATCAGTTAGTGGCGATATGCCGCAATATACTGTCTCTTATCTGTGATGGCCACTCGAGATATCCACGGCGTCATCGCTTTGATTTTCCATATGCAAATAAGTTCGAAAAAGGAAAAAAAAATTAGAATGAAGGTAGGTACAGTCAACTGTAAAAATATGGGAGTAGCCAACTTATTCAAAAATATGTCCCATAGTTCTTAATTCGCTGACATAACAGCTATGGGGCATATTTTTGAGATGATTTGTGCACCCATATTTTTACAGTTGACTGTACATATATAATTTTCCGTTGAGTTACGAAACTCATGAGAAGATTTTATATATATATATTGCAAAAAATACGGAACTCTATCCATTCACCAGAAGTACCAGACAGAACCCTTAAGGGGCCCACTGATTAACAGTCCGCCGGACGGTATCGGCCTGTCAGTTGCTCGGAACTGTCAAAATTTTGTTCTAACTGACAGGCCGATACCGTCCGCCGCAATGTTAATCAGTGGGCCCCTTTAGTGTAAATTTCGTTCGATAGCATGCCGAGCGTTCGCGTTTGCATTACTTTGTCTATTTCTGTATGGGATTTTGAACAGCGCGCCAAGCGGGACGTTTTGGAAACTCACACGCCCATACAAAATGACACTCAACGCGTCGCGTCACGCTATCGACTTAAATTTACACTAGGGGGAATGATTTTATCGAAATCTGAGTAAAAAAAAAACGACAACAAAAATAAAAACATTTACCAGACAACGGTCACTGAAAAAATTTGGCAAAAATTTTCATTTAATAAAGTTTTGAATTATATTAGGTCCCTAATGTAAAAACATTAATAATGTAAAAAACCGGCCAAGTGCGAGTCGGACTCGCACACGAATGGTTCCGTACCATTATCTATAAAAAAGGTCACCCATCCAAGTACTGACCCCGCCCGACGTTGCTTAACAGCTCGTTCACACAGGGTCTCCGTTTTACGGTTCCGTTTTATCGTATACGTTTTTTTTCATTGATGGCGTATGGAGTTGTATGAGCGACTTCACATATGACACAGTATTCAGTATACAGTAAAAAATGTCGGTCCGTTAAATTATGACATTCCGTTTTGTCATCGAAATACTGGATGAACGGAATACGTATCCGTCATGTATCCGTACGTTTTTACTGGATATAAACTGTGTGTGGGGTGCGGGGCGGGGGGAGCTCTTTTGTTAAATATATTGTTGTTGTTGGTGTTGTTGTTTGTGCTGTTGTTGGTGCTGTAGTTTTTGTGTAGTAGTTGGTTTTCCAGAGGGAAAAGGAAATGAAGTTGTACTTTTGCTAGAAAGAAAAGATCCGCATGCGAGCACTCCATTCCCGCAGCTCGGCCTTCGGCCTCGCATTTTTTTTTCAAAATGACCGACTCTTTTTTTTAAATTTTTTCAAGATAGCGCGCTGAAATTGTGGTCACGGAATCTCGGAGCCCCCTAGATCCCTAGGGGAAAATTTTTTTTAGAAAAATTCTACAATTGTGGGAAAACTGGCCACTTTTATTTTGTATGGCAACTTTTAAACGGTGCTATCATACAAAACAAACTGCATTAAAAAAAAACAAATCCTAAATGGCGGCGGACACGGGCCAAACTCAAATTTCCAAGTAGATTAAGCGAGCCCGAAGGGCGAGCATCAGCCTGGGAGGCCGAAGGCCGACCCCGCGGAGGGCCGTTAGGCCCGGAGCTTCATCCCGAATGTCCAAGCGTGCCCCACCCCCAGTAATTTTGGGCAAGGCCGAAGGCCGAGCTGCGGAAATGACGAACAAAGCAAAATCCTATACAAAAACTGTGTTAAGCGAGCCCGGACGGAGACTACATATGTGTGAACGGGCTCTCAGTTAATGCCGGATACGTTGAACGTTATACGGTGCCTATGTGTGAACAAAGCATAATTTTTTGTCGTATCCGTTAAAACGGGTACCGTAAATACGGAGACTCTGAGTGAACGGGCTGTAACTTCGGTCAAAAATCACGTTTGTTGTATGGGAGCTCCACTTAAATCTTTATTTTATTCTGTTTTTAGTATTTGTTGTTATAGCGGCAACAGAAATACATCATCTGTGAAAATTTCAACTGCCTAGCTATCACGGTTCAGGAGATACAGCCTGGTGACAGACGGACGGACGGACCCGTTTTTACCATTTGGGTACGGACCCCTAATTAGTAATAGGGTCCCGTTTTTACCCTTTGGGTACGGAACTCTAAAAACATTTACCAGACAACGGTCACTGAAAAAATTAGGCAAAAATTCTCATTTAATAATAATTAATAAAGTTTTGAATTATATTAGGTCCCTAATGTAAAAACATTAATAATGTAAAAAGGGAAATAATTGGAAATTGTACGTCACCTAATAAGAATCGGGCAAGTGCGAGTCGGACTCGCACACGAAGGGTTTCGTACCATAATGCAAAAAACGGCAAAAAAACGGTCACCCATCCAAGTACTGACCCCGCCCGACGTTGCTTACCTAACTTTGGTCAAAAATCACGTTTATTGTATGGGAGCCCCACTTAAATCTTTATTTTATTCTGTTTTTAGTATTTGTTGTTATAGCGGCAACAGAAATACATCATCTGTGAAAATTTCAGCTGTCTAGCTAACACAGATCAAGAAATACAGCCTGGTGACAGACGGACGGACGGACAGCGGAGTCTTAGTAATAAGGTCCCGTTTTACCCTTTGGGTACGGAACCCTAATTAGGTGAATAACAATTTCCAATCATTTCCCTTTTCCTAAAATCTAATTTGTGCTATCAGAAAACTGGGGAAACTGGGCGTATTATAATCTAAAGCCTTTCCTAATTAAGAGATTAGATGTTCTAAATTTATAAGTATTTTGAAGCTTTGGAGGTAATTGGTTACAACGTCTCTAATTTAATTTTAATATTTTTGAAATTTTATTACTTAATACAATGTCTAACATGGTAACCTTACGCTTGTTATTGCTTGAGAGACAGGGAAACCTACTTTGAGAGCCAGGTACAGTCTCACCTGCAATAATATGTTACACAACGAAGGCCGCAAAAATATCTGACACGATCTTATTTGTAGAGCCATAAGAGCGTGTCACATATTTTTTCGGCTTTCGAAGAGTAACATATTATTGCAGGTGACTGTACTGAGTACTGAACCGCAGAGGGTATACCTTCTACGTAGTTACGTTTTTTCCTATATCGTGGATTCAAACGCTTTACATATACTTAGTAATAAGTTAATGACTCAAAGTTGCAATAAAGATTTTTTTTTACTCGGCTGACGAGAAAAGCTCAGCTGAATACGTTTGTATGTATGACCCTGCACCCCACAGCCATAACGTTTTGAATTAGACACATATTTATTAAATAATCTGAACGCATCTTTTGATCGAATGTCTATTGCTATGTATCACATTGATGAGATTAAACTGAAATTAGAACCGTAATATATAAGTAGGTATAATAAATAATAATAAAATAATAAATATTATAGGACATTCTTACACAGATTGACCAAGTCCCCCAGTAAGCTCAAGAAGGCTTGTGTTGAGGGTACTCAGACAACGATATATATAATTTATAAATACTTAAATACATAGAAAACAACCACGACTCAGGAACAAATATCTGTGTCATCACACAAATAAATGCCCTTACTGGGATTCGACCCAGACCATCGGCTTCACAGGCAGGGTCACTACCCACTAGGCCAGACCGGCCGTATGTAATGTAATACAATATTTCGTTGTAAGAGGGACTCTCAACCTTTTTTCGCGCCTAAGGCCCCCTTGGGGAAAACAAAACATTTATCCCCGTATTTAAATATTGTCAAAAACCAGGAAAATCATGGGCTTGGTTCAATTTTCCTAGCTCAACGTCACTAGTTTCAAATACATTATACCTAATGATATTAGTGACTTGGTAAACAAACAGACGTTGTTAAACTTTTTACGAAGAATAAAATACACAATGGAATTAGCTTCCAAATCCAGTGAAGTGGCCAAATAGTAGAAATGTTGAAATACCCGTACGAATCAATACGTAATGCAATTCGTGTCGATTTAAAACGCTCCCATCGGTCTGTTTTAATTTATAGCCACTCGTTACGAATTTGGTACTTTTCGTACTTGTATCGTAATGAACTATTTCTCGAGACATTATTCAGACGAACTTCCATAAGAACTTACCGGCCCTCCATACACGTATCCCAACTCCAACGCGATCAGCTGCGCCACCTCCTCATCACCATCCACCTCCACTGTCCACTCATTCATCCCATCAGCTCGCTCCATGCCATCATGTACTCCGTAATACCCATGATCTCCTGGTAGCACAGACTCATAATCAAAGGGACTGTATGAAAATATGGTGTTAAGAAGACTGGCCACTAATAAAGTTTGGAATAGTAACATTTTTTATCAGTTTTTTTTTAAGTTGTTTTCAAGTTGGCGGCCAGTGAAACACTGCCGCGAAAGAACTGCGAAAACTGTTTTCCGGCCGATTCAGTAGGTATTGTCCGGCGTTGTCCTTTGACGCATGGCTTTCAGTGCGCAAACGTTCTGTGTCTATTCTTTGCTTAGTACGTATTGAGATTGAATTGAAAATGTATTGTTGCGCTTTGCTCGCGTTCAATCGCAAAATACAGTTCACGTCGCAAACATCAGATTGAGTTATAATTTTTTTTTCGCTAAATGCGGTAGCTGCTCGTTAGTTACCAAATTTTTACATTACTTACTTTTAAGCTTGTAAAAGGTCCGAGGCGTGAAATAAATACCCGTAAGTTTAAAACATTGTATGCAGACAAAAACTACCAAAGCGCTATAAACCGTGTATATTTTTAGTGTTTTATTTATAAAATGTTTCGAGTGTGTCAGTGGATCATCGGCTCGGCCGTGAGCATCGATGTAACGTCAATAAACAATATTATTAGTGGGGTGTTTGTGAATATGAGAGTTTTGGGATACTTTAGTGTTTTTACAGTACATCTGGTGTTCTACGACATAAATTACGACACCCTGTGCTATAATAAGCACATTACGTAACTACGTCGAAAATTTAAATGGCCATATGTACTGTAAAACGTCGTACAATACACGTGCGAAAAGGTAATTCGCAACTCGTGTCGATTTAAAACACTCCCTTCGATCATGTTTTAAAATTCGGGACTCGTTGCGAATTTCCTATTTTTCGCACTTATATCGTAAATATAGCTGGTCAAGCAAATCTTGTCAGTAAAAAAGTCGCGAAATTCAAATTTTCTATGGGACGTCATCCCTTCGCGCCTACATTTTTCAAATATGCCGCCTTTTTCTACTGACAAGATCTGCTTGGCCAGCTATAACTAATATGTTTTAATGTACCAAATTTGAGATGTGTGTGATGATAAATAAAAAAAATATGTCTATCCTCGTCCTACCCACTATACTTTATAGTTCAAGCCATTGAAATTTAAACTGAGTTCGAAGCAAAAAAGCCCAGCCATGGCAGCCATACTTTCACCGAGTTTAAATCTATATCCCATATCAGCGCAATCATCACTTTTTGACCTGATTTTCAGTAACAAAGATTACTGAAATTGGGAGATGGTTATGTGAGGATTGAGCCCAGAATTTAGATTTCATAATATGAAATTATGTCCTATTATGAATAAAAACAGTGTGGTCACGCTATGTCCCTGAAATACCCTACTGCAAACTATGTACCCAGGGCTATTCCTGGCCAGCCGCGCAACGCCGCCCAAACTTTAACCCGGCAGCAAACATCAACTCAACTATTGGTTATTTGTCTATTGAGCAGCAAAACTTTGCGCTTCAAAAGTCGTGCCTTTTAAAAACGATAGTAATTTTGTCGGACATTTTGATAATAATATTCATTATAATTATTATGTAGGTTAATAAGCCTTGTATGGTATGAGATAGGTACATAAGGCTAATAGTTACATGAAACTTGGCATAAAAATTTAAGTTTGGTACTGTCTGGTACAGTCAAGTGTAAAAATATGGGTGCACTCATCTTACTCCAAAATATGTCTCATAGTTCATTTGTTGATTTGTTGATTACTCTCCACCGCGCATTTGTTGATACTAAGCAGTAGTTTGAATAGCGCTGCTCATTGCGTTCATTTTGCAGCTTTTAGCAAGAAAAGATAGTATATGTGTACTAAAATAGCTATAACTTAAGTATAAGTGTTGTTTTAGTATTTATTATTCAGACGTTATGTCTATAAAAGCCATAACTAACCCATATATGCAGCTACTGAATAACAAATAATATGTGGATTTCATTACAGCTTCCAGTAATAGCGTCCACCTTTATTCAAAAACTAGCATTAAAACAGAAACTGCAACCGCTTTTATACAGTTGAAAGTCTTCACCGACGCTTCTTTTCAGCATTTAGTAGCCACACTATCACATTTTTCTTAATATTGTCTGCTTAATATCTCACGACACAAAATATATACAGCTAATTGCTGCTAATGCTGCTATTAAGTATGCAGCTTTTAGTAACCACAAATGCTTTAAGCTGAATACCCAACTAGCAAAATCACGCTAACAACAGTCTCTAGACTACAATTTTGTCGCTCTTATATTGATTTTATATCATCGTATAAGCCCGGGTTTGGGCACAAAGCATAAGCGTATTTATTTTAATATCGTTCTAATATCAGTCTAATTGAATGTTGTTTGCATTCACAGTAATCTTTTTCAAAACTATATTAAGCTGCTTTAGGCTAATATCGCTTTTACGTAAGTATCTTGTAAGCCTATATAGGCTTATATTGGTCGAACGTAAGTATCTTGTAAGCCTACATAAGGCTTATATTGGTCGAACGTTAGAATCTTGTAAGCCTAAATAAGCTTATTTTGGTTTGAAACATTCTATTTGTGAAGTATAAATATACGGGTGAAATTAACTACAACGTGACAAAAACATATTAGTGTAAGTGTTTATCAAACTTTTTATGAATTATCTATACATATAATAAAGCTGAAGACGGTCGAAAGTCTGTACATGGAAGATATTTGAAAAAAAGTTGGCTGGGGATACTTAGAATCGATAACAGAACACGTTCCAAAAGTTTTTAGAATTTTTGTCTGTTTGTCTGTTTATCTGTTTATCTGTTTGTCTGTTTATTTGAACGCGCATCACGTGATAACGGCTGAACGGATTTTGATGAAAACTTTACTAATCTGTCGAGAAAATCCCCGGCCAGGTTATAGGCTATAAAAATTCAACCCCTAAAAGGGGGGGTAGCCACAACACTCGATTGACTTAAGTTTGCCCCTGAATCTTATGGCGCTACTTAGGAAGGAGGGGCAAACTTTTATCAAATATGTGCTACCACTATTGAGTACCCTGGTAAACTAACAGATGGTGCTGAATTTAATACGTTGTGACATGAATAAGCCACCGAGGAAAGATTTTGCCAAATTAACTCTAAGTTTAGAGCAGGGGGTACGGATATCAACAAAAATAATTGAATAATTATGTTGATTTAATAAATTAATAATATAACAAAATTAAACGACAGTAAATTAATTGCCCTTCATTGCACAGTCTTTTGGGGAACTGAGTAAACATTCATTAATAAAGAAAACTAAAAATGAGTTTACATAGTTACATAGTGGTAAAATAAACACACATAATTATCAAACATGCGTATAATTGCATAATTATTTAAAATTATTAATTTTCTCCATCATGAATTATACCTAATCGTAATTATATCGCACCCATATCAAATCCATATTCATACAAAGTGGGTACTTTGACAAAAAAAACATTGACCTCTGTCATTTGCAGTGCCGGATTAACCCTTTTAGGCAAAATAAGCACTTGCTTAGGGCACCACGTCTAGGGGGCACCAAAACCGTAGGCAAAAAAAAGCGCAGGGCTGCATCAGCATTGCAGTCGTCGTGGAGTAGGTACCTACATGAAACTTTTATACGTGTACAAGTACCCATCTAATAACGTCCCATCCCTTCTCTGTATGAAATCCTGGATTCGCGCCTGGTTGGGACTAAAAGTAAAAAACCGGGCAAGTGCGAGTCAGACTCGCGCATGAAGGGTTCCGTACCATAATGCAAAAACGGCAAAAAAAACCGGTCACCCATCCAAGTACTGACCTCGCCCGACGTTGCTTAACTTCGGTCAAAAGTCACGTTTGTTGTATGGGAGCCCCACTTAAATCTTCATTTTATTCTGTTTTTTGTTGTTATAGCGGCAACAGAAATACATCATCTGTGAAAATTTCAACTGTCTAGCTATCACGGTTCGTGAGATACAGCCTGGTGACAGACGGACGGACGTACGGACGGACAGCGGAGTCTTAGTAATAGGGTCCCGTTTTACCCTTTGGGTACGGAACCCTAAAAATGTACAACTGTCTATCAAACTGCGTTTTTTATATCGAAAAATTTTCGCGCTCGCTTCGCTGGCGTTTTCAGTAACATTCTAAGATATGATAAAGGTGACATTCGGGTGGCGACTGCAGTAGCATTACTCTGTTGTAACGTTACTGCTGCAGTACTGTCAATTTTCGTGATAAAATGATGTGACTGATTTCCATACTAAAAGTAGAAATGTACAACTATCTATCAAATTGCGTTTTATATCGAAAAATTTTCGCGCTCGCTTCGCTCGCGTTTTCAATAACTTTCTAAGATATGGCAACTGCAGCAGCATTACTCTGTTGCAACGTTACTCCTGCAGCACTGTCAATTTTCGTGATAAAATGATGTGACTGATTTCCATACTAAAAGTAAAAATGTACAACTGTCTATCAAACTGCGTTTTTTATATCGAAAAATTTTAGCGCTCGCTTCGCTCGCGTTTACAATAACATTATAAGATATGATAAAAGTGACATTCGGGTGGCGACGGCAGCAGAATTACCTACTCTGTTGTAACGTTACTGCTGCAGCACTGTTAAGTTTCGTGATAAAATGATGTGACTGATTTCCAAACTAAAAATAAAAATGTACAACTGTCTATCAAATTACGTTTATATATCGAAAAATTTTCGCGCTCGCTTCGCTCGCGTTTTCAATAGCTTTCTGACTCAAATCGCGTTTTTTATATCGAAAAATGTTTGCTCTTGCTTCGCTCGCGTTTTCAGTAACATTCTAAGATATGATGAAGGTGACATTCGGGTGGCGACTGCAGTAGCATTACTCTGTTGCAACGTTACTGCTGCAGTACTGTCAATTTTCGTGATAAAATGATGTGACTGATTTCCATACTAAAAGTAGAAATGTACAACTATCTATCAAATTGCGTTTTATATCGAAAAAATTTCGCGCTCGCTTCACACGCGTTTTCAATAACTTTCTAAGATATGGCGACTGCAGCAGCATTACTCTGTTGCAACGTTACTGCTGCAGCAATGTCAATTTTCGTGATAAAATGATGTGACTGATTTCCATACTAAAAGTAAAAATGTACAACTGTCTATCAAATTGCGTTTTTATATCGACAAATTTTCGCGCTCGCTTCGCTCGCGTTTTCAATAACTTTCTAAGGTTTGGCGACTGCAGCAGCATTACTCTGTTGCAACGTTACTGCTGCAGCACTGTCAATTTTCGTGATAAAATTATGTGACTGATTTCCATACTAAAAGTAAAAATGTACAACGTTCTGTCTATCAAAATGCGTTTTTATATCGAAAAAATTTCGCGCTCGCTTCGCTCGCGTTTTCAATCACTTTCTAAGGTATGGCGACTGCAGCAGCATTACTCTGTTGCAACGTTACTGCTGTAGCACTGTCAAATTTCCTGATAAAATGTTGTGACTAATTTCCATTCTCAGCTGTAATGCGGCAATGAACGTCACTCAACTGACCAAAAAAATTCAATGTAATCTCGATGACCCTAGGGAGAGGGGGCACCATGGTCTAGAAATGCTTAGGGCATCAAAACGGCACTGGTCGTTTGCGGAGTCAAACGATTTGGGATTCGCGTTTAATACGCATTACCATGCCTTCCAGAAAAAAATCCAATCATTCGCGAAAGTCTCGCAACGCATTGAGGTTACAAGGGGCACGTGGTCTTCCTCAGGAGTCTGAAGAAGACCACGGTGAGTGGCGCCCTAGCCAAGCAGGCCGCTTCGCTTTCGCTCGCGCGCGTATACCTTACTGTATCGTCCGATATACATCTACTACTCTGTCGTTTATATCACGTGTAAAATTTGAATAAGGGCGAAAAAAATGTTGATTTTGGAGTGTAGTTTTATTTAGTGGGACCTAATTGTAAAATATTTTATCTGGACTGCAGTCCTCTAGCATATCCATCTGTCAACTTTACTTCAAGTTGCGCCTACAGGGGAGAGTAATTAGCCGATTACTGACACAGACCGAATTCCACGCGGGCGGAGCCGCGGGCACAGCTAGTGTTTAAATATAATAACGTGCTGTTTATCATCGTCTGTTTATGTTTCAGGGTAAGTATTCACATGGGAAAATATTATTTATTGTAAAGTAGATCCTGTTTTACACTTCAAACTTCATGCGCCTACTCAAATATGGTATTTGAATATTTTTATAATTATTTTATTTCTTTATTTTGTATTGACAGTCAGCCATTGATGTAGGTGTATTTTTCAAGCGCACTATTAGAGTATTTTAAGCATTCTGAATACAAATGATGTGGCCATGTTGAATAAATTACGGTTCCTTGCTTTACTTATACTAACAATAGTGTTCCCAAAAACGATTTAAGATCAAACCATCTTATATTGATCTTCTCTTTTGTGATATAAGTGTCTTGATCTTATATCACTCTAATATCTTACTAAAGTGCTGCTGTTAATCTTATTATAGCTTTAGTAAGATCAGAAAAGTATGTACTTACAGTGTTATTATGCTATGTTGATATTAGTCTTACATTCTTACAATAGCATTTAGAAATCTAATATAAAATCAAATGAACTAAGAGAATGAGGATATAAGACCAGGTACTCTCAAGTTCAATGAGACTTCGTAAATGTTGTTGTAAGAGCAAGAGGCTTATAATAGTATTATGCTATGTTGATATTAGTCTTACATTCTTATAATAGCATTTAGAAAGTCTAATATAAGATCAAATGAACTAAGAGAATGTGGATATAAGACCAGGTACTCTCAAGTTCAATGAGACTTCGTAAATGTTGTTGTAAGAGCAAGAGGCTTATAATAGTATTATGCTATGTTGATATTAGTCTTACATTCTTATAATAGCATTTATAAAGTCTAATATAAGATCAAATGAACTTAGAGAATGTGGATATAAGACCACGTACTCTCAAGTTCAATGAGACTTCGTAAATGTTGTTGTAAGAGCAAGAGGCTTATAATAGTATTATGCTATGTTGATATTAGCCTTACATTCTTATAATAGCATTTAGAAAGTCTAATATAAGATCAAATGAACTTAGAGAATGTGGATATAAGACCAAGTACTCTCAAGTTCAATGAGACTTAGTAAATGTTATTGTAAGAGCGAGAGGCTCATAATAGTACATATTATGCCATGTTGATATTAGTCTTACATTCTTATAATAGCATTTAGAAAGTCTATTATAAGATCAAATGAACTTAGAGAATGTGGATATAAGACCAGGTACTCTCAAGTTCAATGAGACTTAGTAAATGTTATTGTAAGAGCGAGAGGCTTATAATGGTATTATAAAATGCTCTTATATACATATATAAGACTAGGTAATAAGACTAAACTTACTAAAGTGCGTATTAGCTTGTCTAAGACTAATATAAGAGCGATGATAAGTTCAAAACAAAAATAAGAGCGCTATAAGCTCACTACTCTTATAAAGTGCGCAATCTGAGACTTTTTTGCTAGTTGGGTAATGTCTGACTAACTGTGTAAGAAATAAGTATTATTCAGCTTTAATATGCAAAACCGATACTATGCAAAATTTATTCAGCATTTATTGACCGAAGCGAAGCGAAGGTCTACGTTTTGACTCGGGCATTTTGCTTTCGTATGTCCGGATGTTCTCCTCTACAGGTCGCAATTCTTAACCGATTCTCGTGAAATTTTGTGACCAAATTTTATGACTAAATAAAATTTTTTTGTCAATCCGGTTTTTGGAAATTTTTAAAAATGGCGGAGTCGTGATACCTGGCGCCTAAACAAATAGTCGTATCGATATCATAAGACTTTTTTCTTTTTGAGACATGTTTACAGAGTTAATAGCAAAAAATGCAGAAAAAAATTATCGCTGGTTTAGGTGGTATTTAGATATCTAATTTTAACTAATTTTAATTTGAGAAGGAGTAGCTAAATTTCGTCAACCCATCTAAGAACTATTTGGCTCAGTTTGTAAACGTTCGCTTTTTCTGTTTGCACAGAGGGTCTGGGTTCGATCCCCAGTAATTGTATGCTGGGATATTATAAGTATTATAACTTTTTGTATTTTTTTACACATAAATTTCGTATTGTTTTTCTTTAATTTACTATACACCGTGTTTTTATTGAATTCCGTTAACTTCGGGGTATAGTTAAGTACGTTTATAAGAACTAATGGCATAGTTAATTTTCAAAAAAAAATGTTTTTTTTTGTTTTCTTTTTTGTTTTTTTTTTTGTTTAAAAAGTAATTAAATGTAGCATCTGGCGTTGTTGTAACACGGGCATTACATTTAACTCAACCAAACAATTGAAATCTGTGACATATCAATGTCATTTCGTACATCAATCGACCGAGATTGTACTTAAGTTTAGTAGCAAATGTATGAACTCATTCTAAACACTAATCAATATGTAAGCCGGCCCTAAGGCACACGCTTGTAGAGGCCTTATAGTCAAAAAATAAATTATGGATTATCTCCGAAATGGACTTAATTAGAACATCGGTGTCTTTGAGAAAGTTACTTGATTTAAGCTCAGGAATGCACCCTTGAAATTAACGGAAATCAAAAAAAACACGGTGTATTTAAAGCTCTTAGCACCATGTTATTTCAAGCTCTGCTCGCGAGGTCTACAGCTCACAGAGCCACTAGTTGGTATATAGGCCCACTAGGCCCACATATTTTCTTATTCCGAATTTAGTAATTTCCACCGCTTATACACAAAATTTATGCAATCTTAATTTGAATAAGATGATAATTTTACTCTATTATCCTGCTTGTGTGTTACTTGGGTGTACTAGTTTTCGTTGTTATTCAAAGAAAATAGAGTGAGTAGATTTTTTGTATATAAAGAAATATATGTAACTTGTATGTTTTTGTAAAATTTTGCGTTATTTCAGAATGTCGTTATAAAATCAGAGCGTAACTTCGATTGTATGCCGGCGCCTAGGTTCGTGTCTCTTAATAAGTAATAACAAATGCAATTGCACTCATAGTTTGATCACAGTTGATCTGATTAGCAAATCAATTGCGTTCGATAAGTGAATACGAATGAATGGGTTACTGTGTGATGAATGAATGAATGAAAGCTAAGAACTGGCTTTATTGCGTGCGCACGAGCGCTGGCTCTGGGATGGCATTCAAACTTTAAATATATTATCTTGATTTGATGTTTCTCTAAGCATCTAACGCGCACTTTTATATTGACGCGAGCGAAATACAATATAAAATCAAATTAACATAATTCAAGTTCTTGCCGCTCGCTCCCGGTCCCGGTCGAAGATAAGATTATATGTATTAAAGCCATCTTCTTCTATAAAAAAATGCGAACGTAGGTATAATTTATATACTCATAACATAAGACTATCCAATATACAGCGTGCAAGAGGGCCAAAACTCAAAACTCTTTCAAAGATTTGTAGCGATTTGGGACAGTAGTGAGTGTGGATTTTATTTTTATAGCATTTTATTGCACTAGGAGCACAATAAACTTAACACTTTTATTACGACTAGGCCCGCATGACGCAACGGTAGTGCATTTCAATTTGACCAATTACGCCTACAAAGTTTGAACATCAGTGCACGGACGCATCGGCGCGCAACAGTCGCGATGCGCACGCTCAGCTCGGCGGCCTGCTTCGTGCTCCTGCTGTGTCATACGACCCTGGTATATTGTCACCAAGAGGGGTACTACGCTGAGGAAGGTTATCCTGATGACATTTTGGACGTGTGAGTGTTTGTGATCCCAGTGTATTCAAGTTGTTTTTTTTTTGGAATAAGTGGTTAAATTTTTTTACAAATTATTATAATTGGGCATTTACGACTGTAAGTAACGATAACTGACTAAATATTAGTGCCGTAGATTTGCGAACTCTTACCCAGTGGGTAGGTATAATTTCACATCAGTATAAAGTGAAAAAGTCAGTTGTTTATACCTAGTGTTATAGTAGATCTTTATTGCACCCTATTAAAACAGCGAAGTATTTTTTACATAGCGTAGGTACAAGCATTGGCGGGTCCAGGAATTGGGTTTGGGAGGGGCTTGAACCCAATGAGGATGGATAGGTTTAGATAGGGACCTTACTTTATATATGATATCTAATATTGTCAAATTAATAATTACGGACGGATAACTTAGAAGATAAGCAGCTTTAACGTTTCCGTTAATTGCTCCTATTAAGAAATTTTATGATTATGAAAAATCTGGTATGTACTTATGTATGTACTTCAAAGTCTTCAAACAAAAGTCGCCTTTGCTTTTGACCGAATGAAAAAGTTCCATATAACATACATTTCTACATTTACTTAGTTAGCTCAGACCGACGATAATGCATACAAATGGGAAACCAAGAAAATCGCAACAACCAACTTTTAACCAAAACACTTGCTCCAAACCGAACTGCAAAGGGTTCAACGACTGCCAGCGAATAAGTACAATGCACCATGAGCCCTGTTTCATACTAACTCTTTACTCACCATAGGTGAACCTTATGTCTTCGCAGTAAGGCTTAAAAACAGACAGTTAACAGTGTGGTGTGGTACCTACGCGTGCACTGGTATAAATAGTGCAATAAGCTCTCTTTGAAGCTTTCTTGGAAACTATCCGCGGAAGATATTTCATCTTATGTCTACTGGCTGTCACTATTCTCTCGGTGAAGAGAAGCTATGTATCATTAAAGTACATATACAGGATAGCCAAAAAATAAGTGCATTCCCGTTGCCAGGGAGGTTTTGGGATTATATTGAGCAACTATGGGACCAACCCCGAAATCGCGAAAAAAGTCATTAAGAGCTAAATGATTGCCTCTCGTTGAATAACTACTGATGGCAAATGAATGATGAGCCACACCATGCGGTAAACCACACTTCCTGATGGTTTGTAACACTGAGTAGGTACTGTCATAATATGCTGTCACATAAAAGCGGTATTTTCCTTAGAAGCCTACTCTCAGAGACATTTTTGGTCAAAATAAGGAAAATATCCTTTTAAATGAGAAGGTTATAAAAAGTATTTTTCTCTACCAATCTAAGTTTAATAATCTTTAACAAAATATGAGCCGACTTCAATTCAAGGAATAGTTTAAAATAATTATAACTAATTCAGGTACCTAATCTCCGTTAGATGTTAGATAGTAGGTATTTATTTGAAGATTTCCCTCGATTTCTCTAGGATCCATCATCAAATCCAAAAATGTTGCCATTGGGACTTACTGTGGACCCATTGTCAACAAAGCAAGCAAAGTAGCACGAATTCAGAACTTCCTCCTCTAAGAACGAAGGTCCAAAATTGTGGTTTCAAGAAGTTCACCTTCAAAACAGAAAAAAAATATCGTTTTTTTTTAAGATGACTAAAAATTCAGTCACGGTCCTTAACCACAACAAGAGATTGAAAAGCAATGTCAGCATTTGTAATAATAAGAATAAATAATAAAGAATAAAGATCATTTATATCAGCAAAAGGTTACAGATATACCACTAGGCAATGCCTGTATCGCGGAGAACCAATAACAATTTGAATATCAGAACTGTTACAATTAAAGAACATTTAGTAATTAAGTGCAATAAAAATAGAATTCCGTTCATAATCTTACACATCAACCTAATAGTTTCATAAATTAAAGAGTCGCACGCGCAGTAATTGTTGATGATTTTGGGTCATCGCTATAAAAGCTCGTATGTATGCAACTATGCATGTCCTTAATCGGTGACGTCACAGTCGATAAGATAAGTCGTTAAAGCGAGACAATGTTTTACAGTGTGTCATCTCATATTTACTGTTGTATAGTGTGTTTTGATAACGATGTTAGGAAAATTTTGCCATAAAATAGGGGATATTACTGCAATATTCTGCCGCCAGAGTGCAGCACTACCGACTCAGTAAATTCATAGACTAACGTATACATACTGTGCCTTAAACTGTTTTTTGACAAGTTTTCACAGACAATAAAATATGACATTGATGCATCAAGGCGGTTTGTTAACAAGGGCCTACCGGTAAACGCGAAAATCGAAATTTAGTTATCTGCCTCTTTATCGCTCGAATATGCGAGTGATAGAGAGATTAGATAACGAAATTTCGATTTTCTTGTTTCGCGGTAGGCCATGTGATTGACGTGACGTGTGATGTGTCAATGTGGTTTGTTTACTGTATGTGCCACAAAGGTGCCACCTACGCAGAGCTTTGCCTAATATTCCCTATTGCTACACGCACTTACAAACAGCAACACTCCTAACTGTACATGGGTGGACCTTATTACAAAAAGGTAAGGTGTCCACCGATGTACAGTTAACAGTGTGCATGGGCGAGGGGCGAGGGTACCTAAGCACCTAAATTTTATTATTTTATAGTGACAGCCGAGGTGATCGTATATTATTATGATGATGATGATATCGTCCTGAAGTCCTTGCGACATGATCTGCGTCTCTTTAATACTAACCGTATTAAAGAGACTATTGAGCGAAACCAAGGCTCCAAAGTGTTCGCAAAGGACAAGTCTATTGGGCAAAGCCAGCTGACAAAGCTGAAACGGGAAGATGGCAGCATAGCGTCGAGCAAAGCGGAGGTTTTAGGTGAGATCGAGAGGTTCTATGGACAGTTATACACTTCGATCGCAAAGCCCGTTGACAGCCTGGTAGGAGATCCAAGAGCCAAGCTGTCCCGACATTATACCGAAGATATCCCGGACATCAGTCTGTACGAGATTAGGATGGCCCTGAAGCAGCTTAAGAACAACAAGGCGCCGGGCAAAGACGGAATCACTTCAGAGCTTCTGAGATCGGGTGGAACACCGGTACTTAAAGTCCTCCAGAAGCTCTTTAATTCCGTCTTGTCCGAGGGCATAACGCCTGAAACATGGAATAGAGGCTAGGTGGTGCTGTTCTTCAAAAAAGGTGATAACAACCTATTGAAGAACTACAGACCCATCACGCTTCTGAGCCATGTCTATAAGCTGTTTTCGAGGGTCATCACGAACCGTCTCGAACACAGACTTGATGACTTCCAGCCTCCCGAACAAGCCGGCTTCCGAAAAGGCTATAGTACCATAGACCACATCCATACGCTGCGGCAAGTTATACAGAAGACCGAAGAGTATAACTTGCCATTATGCTTAGCGTTTGTGGACTATGAGAAAGCCTTCGATTCGGTGGAAACATGGGCGGTGCTTGACTCTCTTCAGCGATGCCATATTGACTATCGGTACATCGAAGTGTTGAAGTGTTTGTATAGTAACGCCACCATGTCGGTCCGAGTACAGGAGCAGAGCACGAGGGCGATTCCATTGCGAAGAGGCGTAAGGCAGGGAGACACGTTATCTCTCCGAAACTGTTTACTGCCGTAATGGAAGACGCCTTCAAGCTCCTGGAATGGGAAGGACTTGGCATCAACATCAACGGCGAATACATCACTCACCTTCGGTTTGCCGACGATATCGTAGTCATGGCAAAGTCGATGGAGGAACTCAGCATGATGCTCGATGACCTCAACCGAGTTTCACAACGGGTGGGCTTGAAAATGAACATGGACAAGACGAAACTTATGTTAAATGCCAATGTTGTGCCCATCCCAGTCTCTGTTGGGAACTCGGTACTCGAAGTTGTGGACTCGTACATCTACCTAGGACAAGTACCTAGTCCAATTAGGTAGGTCCAACTTCGAGAAAGAGGTCAACCGCCGAATCCAACTCGGTTGGGCAGCGTTCGGGAAACTACGTAATGTCTTTTCGTCCGACATACCTCAGTGCCTCAAGACGAAAGTCTTTAATCAATGTGTGTTACCAGTGATGACTTCGCTGCTAAGACTCGCTTTATAGACGTAGAGAGAGCCCAGCGTAGTCTTCTCAAAATTATGTACTTTAAGAGGATGTGGTTCTCAACTGATAAACTATATCAAATGTGTAAGTTGCTTACTGTTAGAAAACTATATATACCTCTGTTCTAAGAAAGCATAAAACCACAACTTTTGATCGCAATCTCTTGACAAGACGGAGGAAAGATATTGCCATGCACCTACCTAAAACCAACACCACTTTTGCTAATAGGCAATATAATAAACGTTCTTCGCACCTATACAATATTTTAAACAAAGCACTAGATATATACCCAAAGCTACAATACGATGTAAAAAATAAGGTAGTAAATTGGTTAGTAGATAAAAATTACGATCAGGTGGAAGACTTGCTAGGTTATGTAGCCTAGCCAAGCCGCACAAGTACACACACTCACACACACACATACACACACACACACACACACACACACACACACACACACATACACACACACACATACACATACACACACACACACACACACACACACACACACACACACACACACACACATAATAATTAAGTATATGATAGTATAATACTAAATAAATTGTAAATTAGATATGGAAGAGCGGTGCCTCCCAGCACAGGTTATTTTGTAAATAACTTACAGGGAGACACCAGCCATTGGTAAAAATATGTAATGGTTTTTAATGAAATAAAGAATTTTGTATTTTGTATTTGTATTGTATTTGACTTACGGCTCCGAAACGTGGTCTTTCACTATCGGCCTCATCTCAAAACTCAAAGTCACTCAACGAGCTATGGAGAGGGCTATGCTCGGAGTTTCTCTACGTGATCGAATCAGAAATGAGGAGATCCGTAGACGAACTAAAGTCACCGACATAGCCCACCGGATTAGCAAGCTGAAGTGGCAATGGGCAGGCCACATTGCACGCAGAGAAGATGGCCGATGGGGTCGAAAAGTGCTCGAGTGGAGACCACGGACTAGCAAGCGCAGCGTAGGACGTCCACCCACAAGATGGACAGACGATCTTGTTAAGGTCGCCGGAAGACGCTGGATGCGGGTCGCTTCCAACCGGCACGTATGGAGGTCCAAGGGGGAGGCCTATGTTCAGCAGTGGACGTCTTATGGCTGAGATGATGATGATGATGATGATGATGATATCGCAACCATCCTTATCCCTAATACATTAGTTAGATATCGCTATCAAATCGGTAGTTGTATTGGAATATACATACTATTTGGCCATTTAGAAGGAGGATACTTACTTCGGTTAGATATTTACTGAAAGTAGCACGTAGCACCAACGTTTAGGAGAGAACGAAATGAGAAGGAAAATGTTGTTGGGACTTAATTAAAATCAATGAAGGTAGGCAGATTTCCAAACATTTCTTAATCTCTTAGAGTAGACACAGAGCTCTTAAAGTAGTTTTATTTTCATCACAAAACCACTTAAACAGAAACGACTGCATTGCACACATCAAATGTATTGAATATCAAAAGTTTTGAGAATGAAATAAAATTAGGTCAGCAGCAGCAAAAACAGGTACCAAGCCGTTTTAATCACGGATTCGTACCCGTGGCAAAGCCGGGACAACGCGAGGAAGATGACGATGACTTAAAACAGATAGTTAGATGTCTGGTTCACCAAGATACCTAAGACACGTACTACGATTAAAGGGGGAGTAGGTCTAAAAATATCCCAAGTTCCCGGATCAGGTTAATCAGTCTCGGAGGCGTTAGGAATAACTTTCAGTTACGGCACGGAAGGTATCTATCAACGTAAAACAAATGAATATGACTTGCATGTTGGTACCATCTGCCACACTTAAAGCCCTTGCTACACGGTCGCCGACAAGCCTTCTAACCGTCTGACCTTGGTCTGTCCTTGGTCAGTTTTGGTCAAATTTTGTTGGAAACAACTGTCTACACGGTCCGGGACGGACCAAGGCCACGCGGTCTGGGGGCTTGTCGGCGACCGTGTAGCAAGGGCTTCAGGGTGACTCACGCTAGACCGAGCCGTGCCCGGGCCGAGACGCCCGACATGCCATTTTCTATGACGCCTGATCGGTGATCACGTGGTGCTTTCCATAATAGGAAACGAAGCGCCGGAAGCTCCGGCCCGGTATAACATGAGTCATCCTTTACTCTGGCAGGAAGGTGATGTAGAATTAATTTAGATGGACTCTTATAAATACCAAAATATCACAGTTTAATAAATATGTAAATATTTTCAGCGCGGAGAGCGCCACCGCGTGCCCGACGGAGCGCGTGCTGCGCGCGCGCGAGACGTGTCGCACCGACGGCGGCGCCGAGATGGAGTGCATCAGGCTGCACTGCTGCGACACACATCGACACGTCGCTGGACGGTAAACCCTCAATAATTACATACATACACCACCGCGTGCCCGACGGAGCGCGTGCTGCGCGCGCGCGAGACGTGTCGCACCGACGGCGGCGCCGAGATGGAGTGCATCAGGCTGCACTGCTGCGACACACATCGACACGTCGCTGGACGGTAAACCCTCATATAATGACATACATACACCACAGCATGCCCGACGGAGCGCGTGCTGCGCGCGCGCGAGACGTGTCGCACCGACGGCGGCGCCGAGATGGAGTGCATCAGGCTGCACTGCTGCGACACACATCGACACGTCGCTGGACGGTAAACCCTCAATAATGACATACATACACCACCGCATGCCCGACGGAGCGCGTGCTGCGCGCGCGGGAGTCGTGTCGCACCGACGGCGGCGCCGAGATGGAGTGCATCAGGCTGCACTGCTGCAACACACATCGACACGTCGCTGGACGGTAAACCCTCAATAATTACATACATACACCACCGCGTGCCCGACGGAGCGCGTGCTGCGCGCGCGCGAGACGTGTCGCACCGACGACGGCGCCGAGATGGAGTGCATCAGGCTGCACTGCTGCGACACACATCGACACGTCGCTGGACGGTAAACCCTCATATAATGACATACATACACCACAGCATGCCCGACGGAGCGCGTGCTGCGCGCGCGCGAGACGTGTCGCACCGACGGCGGCGCCGAGATGGAGTGCATCAGGCTGCACTGCTGCGACACACATCGACACGTCGCTGGACGGTAAACCCTCATATAATGACAGACATACATACACCACCGCATTCCCGACGGAGCGCGTGCTGCGCGCGCGCGAGACGTGTCGCACCGACGGCGGCGCCGAGATGGAGTGCATCAGGCTGCACTGCTGCGACATACACCGACACGTCGCCGGACGGTAAATCACCCGCAATATTAAAGTAATTTAAGTCCACAACCACTCGTCAAAGGTCGAGCTTTATGAAACTAAGTACGGCGCTGTAAGTGGGTCATTCTCTGAGAATATTTCTGCGGTTGCGTCTAATTGCCACGACTCTATTCATACATTTTGTATGGGTCGCGGCAATTAGACGGCAGACATATTTTTTGAGAATGATCCAGGTATGTAAATTGTTCGAAAGCGAATGCAGAATTGCATTGATTGGCTGGATGCAGAATTGCAGACGCTGGCATCCTCGATTTGACCATAACACAGATAACACGGTACTTGCTCGCAACATAATTGACCGAAGCGAAGCGAAGGTCTACGTTTTGACTCGGGCATTTTGCTTTCGTATGTCCGGATGTTCTCCTCTACAGGTCGCAATTCTTAACCGATTCTCGTGAAATTTTGTGACCAAATTTTATGACTAAATAAAATTTTTTTGTCAATCCGGTTTTTGGAAATTTTTAAAAATGGCGGAGTCGTGATACCTGGCGCCTAAACAAATAGTCGTATCGATATCATAAGACTTTTTTCTTTTTGAGACATGTTTACAGAGTTAATAGCAAAAAATGCAGAAAAAAATTATCGCTGGTTTAGGTGGTATTTAGATATCTAATTTTAACTAATTTTAATTTGAGAAGGAGTAGCTAAATTTCGTCAACCCATCTAAGAACTATTTGGCTCAGTTTGTAAACGTTCGCTTTTTCTGTTTGCACAGAGGGTCTGGGTTCGATCCCCAGTAATTGTATGCTGGGATATTATAAGTATTATAACTTTTTGTATTTTTTTACACATAAATTTCGTATTGTTTTTCTTTAATTTACTATACACCGTGTTTTTATTGAATTCCGTTAACTTCGGGGTATAGTTAAGTACGTTTATAAGAACTAATGGCATAGTTAATTTTCAAAAAAAAATGTTTTTTTTTGTTTTCTTTTTTGTTTTTTTTTTTGTTTAAAAAGTAATTAAATGTAGCATCTGGCGTTGTTGTAACACGGGCATTACATTTAACTCAACCAAACAATTGAAATCTGTGACATATCAATGTCATTTCGTACATCAATCGACCGAGATTGTACTTAAGTTTAGTAGCAAATGTATGAACTCATTCTAAACACTAATCAATATGTAAGCCGGCCCTAAGGCACACGCTTGTAGAGGCCTTATAGTCAAAAAATAAATTATGGATTATCTCCGAAATGGACTTAATTAGAACATCGGTGTCTTTGAGAAAGTTACTTGATTTAAGCTCAGGAATGCACCCTTGAAATTAACGGAAATCAAAAAAAACACGGTGTATTTAAAGCTCTTAGCACCATGTTATTTCAAGCTCTGCTCGCGAGGTCTACAGCTCACAGAGCCACTAGTAATTTTAGACACGACTCACACAACACATACCTACATAAGTAGTACAGTAGTTTTCAACGAAGCTAGGGGAGGATCGTGAAGTCTTTTGAAGAACTGATTTAAAGTTGGCATACATAGTTAGAGACCCGTGAAGAAAGACCGGAGGGCTTAGATAAAAATGATCAATTAGTAATCAACCAAGAACAATGCCACCAACAGCTGCTAACTAATTACCTCAGCAGCTGATTGCTATGCATTCCGCGCCGGTGCATTGCTATGCAGGCCTAACAGATCGTCTTTGTTCGCTGCACTTCCAGCGTTAGAACAGTACCTACGCTAATTCGCATTTTTATTACCCGCTTGGGCCGCTTGGTTTACTGTAGGTACGAGTAGGTATGTGATACACCTACTCTGGTACTTGCATTTATCGCGGGATTAACACATAACATAACTACATAAATATACACGTGACCTTTTATTTGCCTCAATCAAACCTAATAAGGGGTATTACTGCAATGTTCTGCCGCCAGAGTGCAGCACTAGCTCCTCTAGTAAACCATAGAGTAACTTATACACACACTGTTCCTTAAACTATTTTTTGACAAGTTTTCACAGACAATAAAATATGACATTGATGCATCAAGGCGGTTTGATAACAAGGGCCTACCGGGAAACGCGAAAATCGAAATTTAGTTATCTGCCTCTTTATCGCTCGAATAAGCAAGAGTGATAGAGAGGTTAGATAACGTACTTTCGATTTTCTTGTTTCGCGGCAGACCCCAGATTGTGACGGATAGTGGTAGTGGCGCCTCCTATCTCCTATGCAGAGTTTCGCGTAATATTCCCCAAAGAGTATAATAATATATGTATAGATATTCCCTATTGACGTGATACAAGATTTCAATATAATTCCGAGCGAACATATGTGCACCGAACAGAACGAACTGGCTCAACTGGCCTACTTCGTAGTGCCCGTAAGGCCCGTCTTTACGAAGTCAATGACGATATCGATTGTACTGTTCCAGATGCATCCCCAACAACGTGGAGCCCTGCAGTCTCAACCTGTGTGAACAAGCGTGCGAGGAACGCGGAGAGAGACTGTGGTGCTCCTGTCACGCAGGATATCGGTTCCATGCTGAAAATTATCGTCGTAGGACGCAGCCATACTGTGTTGGTAGGTGACATAAACTTTTAGGCCCACTTCCACCATCCCACTAACCCGGAGTTAAGTGGTTAAACCGTTCCCAGTGTCAAATTGTACTGGTAACCATGGTAACTCCAGGTTTAACCGGTTAACCCCGGGTTATAGTGGAATGGTAGTGCAAGTGGGCCAGAGTCGGACCAAGCTAACTCTGTGTAGACTTTACAGGGATTGTGTAGGGAAGTGACACCATTAACGTCAAATTTCTAAGAAAATGTGACGTTTATCAACGTGACACTACCACACTTTGTAATTTCAAAGTAGGTGCAGTTAGAAGGGCTCTAACAATACTCAAAGCCTGGAGCTCTACTTGCACATAGGGGCTGTCCATAAATTACGTCATCGATTTTTGACGATTTTGGACCCCCCCCCCCCCCCTATAATCATCCAAAAATCATGCTTCAAATGACCCCATTTCCTCCTACTTCATGCTACCGTCATCCGATGTCCAGACCCCCCCCCCCCCCCCTAATTTGAAATGACGTAATTTATGAATAGCCCCAGTACATTTTCAATTGATCTTACAACCCTTTTTCTAGCCAGCAACCCATTCCACTGGCCACTCTGATCTCTACTGTTTGGTGCAAACGTGGTGCAAACTAACTTTACTCTCAATACCTACACTCATAATTGTATTGGTACCTTTTTCCAGAGCTAGTTCTTAGTGCCATTGCGGACACCAATTGTTAGGTATACCAATTTCCTTAAGGTTTAATATTTTTGTCGGGCATTAGGCTAACAAACTATGTACTTATAACTTCCAGACATAGACGAATGCGCTCACAACAAAGGCGGTTGCGAGTACCGCTGCGTGAACGACCCAGGCGGGTTTCACTGCGAGTGCCCCTCCCCGCAAACCCTGGCTAACGATGGTAGGAGCTGCGCGCGCCCCATAGTGATGCCTATGCCGGTAAGTATTTAATGTAACCGTAGCATAATGTAATAGGAATAAATAAAGTTGGGTCTAAAATTGAGCCTTGTGGTACGCCAATAGCAAGATTAACTTTACGCGTAAACTTGTAATTCGTATGCTGGAGGCTTCTATTATTAAAATAGGTACCTAACTCGGTATTTAACAGTTAGAAAAATGACACTTGGATCCACAATATATATAGGAGTGTATCATGGGCATCATGGCGCAGACTGTCAAACGCTTATGACAGAATACAAAAAATACTTATTATTATCTGTCTAATCCAAGGCTGTAAGTACAAAGTTGTTTTACCTGCGGTCGGCGGTGGTGTCCCGTAGGTGACCATAAGTACTAGAGCATCAATACTTGCAGGAACCGCTGCCCCTTATTCGTGCATCGTCTCGGTGCTACGCGCCGTGCGACTCCGTATCCTGGTTGTCGCGAAAAGTCCGTTCACTCACTGACCAGCTGCACTCAACGCAGACCGCCTTGAAGAAGTTGATGGACCATCCAATTTTCAAAGAAGGTAAAACTTCATCTGATGTAGATATTTCCTTAATGGCTCAATGACCCAAATAAAGGATCTTGGCTTAGGACAAAAAGAATGCCGTGCACTTTGCCCTATTCTGCGCCACTTCACACCACCACTTCGAGGGCAGACAGAGGTCTTTTAGGGCTTCGTCACTCCAAGGGACGCCCGGACGGACGCTTTCTACCCGGCCCCACATACTTGCTTTTCTCACTGATCGATCTTCTCCCATCTTCTTCAGGTGACCGAGCCAGCAGAGTCGTGTGGTTTTTATCTCACCAATTATACCTATTGGACACCGCAAACAAAGGGGCTACCGTGAAAAACGAAATTGCGGGGTATTGCAAATTGCGGGGATCTTTCTCTTTTACTCCAATGAAGGCGTAATTAGAGTGACAGAGAAAGATGCTCGCAATTTGCGAACTTCGATTTTTGTGGTTATAGTCCAGCTTCTCTAGCTCCCTATTCTTCCTGTAATTAACTAAGTAGTTTCCTATCCAAGGGCTTCGCTAAATAAAACATAACATTTCAGATGCTGACCAGTTTTCTGACTACACATACAGGGTGCTTGATGCTACTGCGCCGTTAGAGGGAGGTTACTGTCGATGCGAGAGAGGGCCTAGAGTAAGTATACTAAGTCACATTAAATGTTTATGGAATTTATATGGAACTAAAAGTTTTTAACAAGTATTTGTGGCGTGAACTACGTAGAGCAATTCAGGGTAACCCACTTACTCATAAAACTTTACAAGCCTCAATTAGGGTTAATTTATGTTTTATCATAACTGTTATATCCCTTTCTTACAAAATACTTATGTGAATAAGACAGATTGAGTCATTGTATCATCACAGAGTTCTAATGGCCACCTCCCGTCTCCATCATCAGATCAACTCGATGGTACCATAATATTGCACTATCACCCGACTTAGATATGTATGTAAATTTACAGCGTAGGTCAAATTTAGCTTCCAAGATTTGACCCACACTAACTAACAAACCAACAAACATACCTACATACTAACAGGGCAAGTTAAATAAAAACTCGTAACTACAGCGGCAAGTTAAAATAAAAGCTTGTAATAAAAACCATTACGTTGCAGGGTCCACCCGGTGCTCCAGGCGTCGAGGGTCCAAAAGGCGACGCCGGCGCTAGAGGACCCAGGGGCGCCCGTGGCCCTAAGGGGTCCATGGACTTGATGCTCCTCCTGCTGGCCGACATCAGACATGACATCAACAACTTGGAGGCTAGAGTGTATAAGGAGGGAGAACAGTAAGTACCGTCGCCCACACTCTTAACTGTCCATCGGTGGACCTCTGTCCACACTCTCAACTGTTAAGAGTGTTGCTTTTTGTACTAGCGGAACAACTTTTGGTCAAACTTTTTAGCTACAAAACTTCATTTATTCCGCTTTTAAGGTCATCTCTGGTCATTTTACTGCAGAACCTTTACCGTAACAGCATGGTATCTGCTGTATGATGCCATAGTCTATCAGAGGATGGCAAACCGCGGCTCGCGAGCCGCATGCTGCACTTTAAAGGTCCGATTATGGCTCAAGTGACCAAAATAATCACATAGGGCCCTTAGACCACTGAAAACAACATTAGCGGCTCTTTGGGCTACCTAAAACTGAAGATTTCTTCTACAGTTGGCTCTTTTTCTCAAAAGTTTGAAGACTATTTATTGGTTATCATCAGTGGCCTATTTTATAAAGCTACAAGTTACAATTTACAAGCGGAAGTCTTGTTCTAGCACATAGGGTTAGAAAGAGACTTCCGCTTGTAAATTGTAACTTGTAGCTTTATAAAATAGGCCACTGGGCTTATATAATGTACGTCCAACAGTGGACGTTCGAAATCAATTAATTATGACGCGCTGTACTCCCTAAAAAATTACACAATATGCCTATAAATGTTAAATCCCTGCTTTCTTTGACTTGAGTCATGAGGAAGTTCTAATTTTCCAGTCCAGAGCGGTTTGACCTGCAAAAGGCGTGGCGACGGCAGCGTAAGCAAGAGAGGCTGGATAAGGAGCGTAGAACCGACCAGGAGTTAGAAGCCTACACCATCCCGCCGGTTGTGACTACGAAGGGACCGGTGGAAATTTCGCCCAATGGTTAGTTACCTAAAAGTTCTTCAAAATAAATCAAAGTCCCTGGTTTTTCCACTAGTTAGCCAGAGCGGCATTCTAACATCATTTGCAGTGCATATCGCTCGCAACGACATTAAGTATACGTATCCTGCAGTGCAGTGCAATTTTTCTTTCAATCTGGAGATTGCGCCTATTAAGAGGTTTTTTAAATGAATATCCTAAAATTATAGGTATGTTCACGCACATTACTTTCCATTCTGTTTTGGTTCTGCGAACTGTCTCTTCAAAAGATCTCCTTTTAGTCGATCTAGCAACTTGACGAAAGAGACTGAAAGAAGTGACGTCATTCAAGATTATTTTGGGGGTCATTCTCTGAGAATATGGCTACGGTTGCGTCTAATTGCCACGACTCTTTTCATACATTTTGTATGGGTCGCGGCAATTAGACTGCGGCTTAGATATTTTTGAGAACGACCCTTGGATGAATGGCCCACACGGAACGTCCGATTTGAATGTAAGGTTCTTGAGCTGACCAATAGCAGTATACACCGATTGCACGCAAGCAAATGTTCGAGATTTTGAATTTCGAACGAGAATTATAAATTGTTCGAAGTTGGACTACTGGGCCTAAAAGACGCCTTCCTAATACTGTTCCAATAGCGTATTTTATATTCACAGGAATAAACGGCGATATCACTCACGACTCGGACTCGGAGAGCACCACCGACTGGTCAATGGTGAAAGGAGAGACGGACCCCTCAGACCTCAGCATGAAATTCCTGGACATGGACGAAAAGCTGCTGGAGTTCCACCTGCTGGCCAACTCCACGCACCCTGAGGACGACGAGGATCTGGACACCGATTATGAGTACAGCTTTTACTAGGATTATACAAGTTTAAGAAATAAATGTGTTTTATTTTACTAGTGAAACGATACCTACCGATTCTAAAGACGGTGCAAATATTTTAGAGTCCTGCTAAGAGCGGTTTCACACTACGTCCGATCCGAATCCGATCCGAACCCGTGAAAATATGGTCCGTAGTAGCCGTAGAACTATTTCTATGGTAAGTAAGGTAAGTTACGCACTAGATCCGATCTCCGTCATCCGATTTCTATAGAAATAGTTCTACGGCTACTACGGACCATATTTTCACGGGTTCGGATCGGATTCGGATCGGACCTAGTGCGAAACCGCTCTAAGGGTGGTACTCCGTCGGTCCAATATCTTGGTCCAATGTGATTGCGTCTCACTCTCTCATTAAGCAAAATTGAGACAAAATATACATTGGACAAAGAAAGACAAAATACTTATTGGACAGGTGGAATACGGGTGGTAAACTTTGCACCGAATTGAACAGACAAATGAGGGAGTGTCTTTTGACATAAATGATGACATGGCCATACTTTGTCATTGCAAATGCTTGCATTAACTTGGTCCGACCCTAGGACAAAAAGTCAATGCAACAGACTTTTCTTGATACATTTTTGTCTGGGTATGTCCCTCTGTAACGTCAAATTCTCAAATGAAAGCCATTCTAATTAGTAAATAATGATATAATCTATGAATAAACAAGAATACAGTTTCACTCGATATTCAACTCTGTAGCCATATCAATAAGGTATTATTTAGCTCGCCACAGACGGCTGGTACTGGGCGGCCAGACGACGGAATTCGTTGGTCTTCGCGTTGTAGTCCTTCGTGAACGGGTGGTCGGGGTGGCTGTCTAGCAGCTGGGCTATGTAGCGGGAGGCCACCTGCAAAGTTATGGTGTCCTGGTTAGTTTTCGAAGTACCCACGTAAAACTTAAAACCATGAGGAGACGATATATTTCCTAAAGATTGTCTGGAACAGATCGCTATATGTGATAAGACCGCCTGTAGTTTACCTCTGCTTGTGTTTTTGTTTTCTTTCTATTGATGTGTGCAATAATAGTAGTTTGTGTTACAAGGGATCAAAATGATATATTTCCGTCAAGGGCGTACATTGAATCCAGAATGAAGCGATGGATTCTACAATAGAATCCCGAACGTAGTGAGGGATTCTAAAGTAGAATCCTGAGCGTAATGAGGGATTCAAGTGTTAACGCCTAAGACGAAATAATTTTGATACCGTGTGACACATACTGCTTTTCACATCAACTATGAGGAAAATAAAAAAATCTTAGTGTTGACACAATTATTATGTTTCAAAATATTATTCAAGTTGAAAAAAGAATGCAAAAAATAACAAAAACAATGTCCTAGAACAGAAAAGTGCCACTTTGATCACCCCTAGCAGGGAGGAAAAGTGCCACTATGATCCCTCCTAGCGGGGAAGAAAAAGCCCTTTTCCGAATAGGTGATGTGAAAAGGGTATTTGTATTGTGTTGTATACTAGCGACCCGCCTCAGCGTCGCACAAGTTAACAAATATGTACACAGAAACCTTCCTCAAGAATCACTCTATTGATAGGTGAAAACCGCATGAAAATCCGTTCAGTAGTTTATGAGTTTATCGCGAACATACAAACATACAGACGCGGCGGGGTACTTTGTTTTATACCTTAAGGTGTAATGATTCCTGTAACCAGCAGGGATATTTCGCTCTCTCTCTCTTACCCCGCAGCCACACTTACCCGTATTGACCCTAAGGACCACCCCACACTAGCGTCTTTTGAGCGTCGTCGGCGTCTAGTCAGCGCTATGGAAAGTGTCCTCGCTGTGCAGTTGCGTCAAGCAGCCATAGAGTTGACTAGATGCCGACGCTCGGGAGACGCTAGTGTGGGGTCTCTCTAAACAATTTCTTAACATTTAGCAAGTAACGTTCGAAAATCCGTTTATCTCGGGCTGAACAAGAGTTACCTCGGGCGGCTTGGGCGTGTGCCGGGCGGCGACCGCGAGTCCCAGCAGCAAGTCGGGCTGCTGCGGCGCGCGCGCCTGCGCCTCGCTCAGCATCTGCTCCGCCTCCTCCCACATGCCTGCAACAATATACACACATTTATTAATTCCTGGTATCTACAGTCAGTGCGCCAAGATGAAAAACAGGATGAACATATAGAAATATTTTAAAGCAGGGAGTCTCCACCCCTTCCCAGAAAATAGTTATTTGTTTTACAAGGGGGCAAAGTTGTTGTTTAACCGCTCGTGCTAATATTGATACCCGAGCTTCCAAAATAGAATTCGCGAAATGGAATCTTGAGCGCTGAGGGTTTCAAAGCACGAGGGTTAAACAAAATTTACCCCCGAGTGAAACACAAAATGATTCACCCCACCGACCCGAAGAAAATATTAATTGTAAGATATCAAACAAAATCTAACCAAATCAAATCAAAATGAATGTTATTAAATATTTATCATTCAAAATCATCATTTAAAAGTCAATTCAACCAGCAAACATAAGAAAACACAACTCAATATTTGCATTTGATTATTTTGCCTCACATGTGAATAAAATGCAACTTTGCTATCGGTTTTTGAACAATGAAAAGAGCCTTTACCAGTTGGTGTGGTGAAAAAGTCATTAAATGGCTTTAAAGCTAATATAAATGACGCTGTACAGCCGGCCTAACCAAGGTGACAATCGCTTGCGCTTCGCCATCGAATCGCTTTGTGTCTCTCTATCACTCTTCCATATTAGTGTGACAGTGACAGTTGCGTTTCGTTGGCTACGGAAGGTTAGCGATTGGCATGTTGTCTACGGGGCCTGCTCGTACGTTTTGCGGTAATAGGGAATATTACGCGAAAGTCTGCGTAGGGGGCGCCACTACGACAATCCATCATTATCTGAGGGTCTAGATCACGAAACAAGAAAATCGAAATTTCGTTATCTAACCTCTCTATCACTCTTGCATATTCGAGCGATAAAGAGGCCTGCCTCTTTATCGCTCGAATATGGAAGAGTAAGTAAATTTCGAAGTAATTGAATATGTAAGTAAATTTCGATTTTCGCGTTTTCCGGAAGGCCCTTTGTAAAAAAACCGCCTTGATGCATCAATGTCATATTTTATTGTTTGACACTAAGTTAACTGTTTAACCGCTTAACCTCGGGTTAGTGGGATGGTGCAAGTGGCCCTAAGAAAACTTGTCAAAAATCATTTTAAGGCACAGTATGTATAAGTTACTCTATGGTTTACGATAGGCGGTAGTGCTGCATTCTGGCGGCAGAACATTGCAGTAATACCCCCTATTCTGTCAAAAGTTGACGTTTGACAATTCAGTTACCGCAAAACATATGGAGACGTGCCATGCAACGCCACTTGTTTCAACTTACGGCTCGGCCACGACATTGCGCGACTTGCGACGGCGGCAGCGATAACCATAGGTTGGAGCGAGACACAGCGATCGGACCTTTCGTTCCCACCTATGCTTGTCGCTGCCGCCATCGCCAGTCGCGTAATGTCATGGCCGAGCTGTTAAGAAGAAACGTCGAGAAACCTCGCTCCAAGAAGAAGCTTTAAGAAATGTTACCTCTGGAGGCCGCAGCGGCGGCGCCCACGGCGGCCGGCCCGGCGCCCAGGGCTCCGAGGCGCTCCGACAGCTCCATGATGCTGTAGTGCGCGTCCTGCACTCCCGGTCCACCCTGGAATGTACCATCAAACCATCATTATTTGGAGCATATGTGGGTCATTTTAAAATTTGATATTGTAACCCTTTTTCTTTTGTTATTATTAAAAGATTATATCACTACACCTTATCAAAATAAAGTGCCCCGCCGCGCCGTGTTTGTGTGTATGTATGTTTGCGATAAACTGAAAAACTACTCAACGCATTTTCATACGGTTTTCACCTATCAATAGAGTGATTCTTAAGGAAAGTTTAGGTGTATAATTTGTTAAGGTTCTGTGAAACCCATGCGAAGGTCGCTAGTGTATTATATTCATAATATATGTTTTGTAATAACAAGTAGATTAATATTTATTATGACAAAAAGCCAGCAACATTGGTAAATGCCATTTTTTCACCCCAATTTAGGAAGGAGACATCATCAACCACTGAATTAAGTACTCGAAAGAAACTGAAATCAGTTTAAGAAATAAATATAAAAAGCTTACCTGTGAGAGATTAAGCCAAGCCTGCGCCAGCTGAACCAGGGTGCTATCATCATCCACGGCTTGTATAGTGGCGAGGTGCTTCTTGCCGAGGTCCTGTCTGTTCATGGCTAGCAGACACTGGAGGGTAAAGGCGCGGAGTTCGATGGCCTCAGCTCCGTGGAGAATCCTTTAATGAATTTAAATTTCAATTTATCTTCAGTTCTGTCTGCCAATTATTACAAGATCATAACCAAAATGTCTCCAATTTACTGGTTTAATTTTTTTTTTCACTGTGAGAATCAGGAATGAAAAATAAATGCTTAATGAACACAAATAGGTACTTAAAGTGTCATTCAATAGAACTTGGTAACTATGTAAACAAACCGCCATATTGAAACTGTCACTGAATGATGATTTCAGTGTGGCGGTTTGTTTACATAGTTACCAAGTTCCATAGAATGACACTTTAGAATACTTTAGATGATTACATGCTCTCATATCTCAAAAAACCAAATTTGGAATTTTCCGTCAGCAATAAGTATGTAACAATCTTATTCCTGTTATGATGACACTTATGAAAATATTCTGAAACATATGGTGTGGTTTTATTTATGTACCAAAAGTTTTGAACTACAACTACTACCATTATAAAACGAAATTAGTGTATGCTACATGTTAAGGTACTTTGGGTAAATTATGCAAACTAGGTAATTTTCAAAAATAAAATTTTTTCTTAAATATTTGAGATATTAAACTTTTTGTCCGTGTTCATCATCATTAACAATGAAAAACCTTATCTATTTTTTTCATAATATGTCAAGACTTTCAACAGCTTTAATTAGTTTGTTGGTTACAATTTGTACAAACAAGAACTCATAAAAAATGTAAGAATATTGTTTTAACTTGTCGTCTACCCAGGCAGGAGATCTCCGGCCAATTGTTCGTTGCCCTTGTCTCCCGCTCCCCACACGCGCCGGACACCCCGTATTTGTTACGACCGATTTTTTTACACCCGAGATAATTGGCAGGTGAAAAGCAGCTTTAATTTCTTAAAAAAAAACTGCTTTTCGACTGGGGTTAAAATGGCAGGAGATCTCCGTCCATAACAAATACGGGGTACAGAATAATTGACAGAGATCTCCGGCCTGGGTAGATAGAGGGTTGCTTTTTTTTGACAGCTTGGTAGAGGACAGGTTAAAATACTGATGAAAAACTTACTTAAGAGCAGCCTCATAGTTTTCCTCGTGGTAGTAAATGGTGGCCGCTACAATCAGGAACACTTCATTCACCAGCTCTGTTCCCTTCTGCACCTGGAATAGCAGGGAAATTGCAATTTAATGTATTTGGCAAGAAATATATCACAATTGGACAGAAAAGTCTCATTTTGTCAACCAGTTTATAGGATTTGACCTATAGTAGACATATATCAGTCTTATTTGAACATAATTTCGATAATTTTATTATTTTTGCCTAACAACTAACCTCTTCAGTAGATTTATCTACTACTGGTGGGACTAAGAAGTCCCACGGACGCATATCCCACACATTCCCCATTCATGCAAAATATAAGAAAAGTCAAAAACTCCTGGGGCTCATAGGATTTTGATGTAGGTTTTTATGGCTGGCACTCAAGGGATCAATTTATAATGTATCCATAGATGTTTACACCCAAATATAATTATTAGTACTATAGATAAGTTAGTTTTTTTTTATGTACCTACCTGAAACTATTATCATAAATCAATATATATATCATTAAAAAAAATATGATTAGTACTTACTCTAGCATCAATATCTGCCACAACAGCCAATTTATTAGCACCCGGGGACAGATAATCCACTAAACTCTTCAACGGCAGCAGCATAGGGTCCGCTGACTTCAGCTCTTGCAGCACTATCCTGTAGTTGCCTTGCGCGATGTATGAGCGGTAAAGAAACGCATCTCTCTGCAGAGCTATTAGGGGCGTAGATGGCTGTAACAGACGGTAAAACAAAGTGTGAGCCTTATTGAATCACTATTCATTTTAAGCCAGTAAAAGCATGTACAAGTACAAATTACATTGAGTTTGGAAGATAATCACTTGCATGCACTGAATAGGGCCATATAATAAGGAAATTTAATGTATTTTTTAACTAAATTAAGGAAAACATAGGGCACAAAACAATGCAAGATTTTTCATTGAAATGAGGCCTGAAATGATGTTTTTTATGCCGAATAAAAGTGCACTTAGGTTACTTACAGATACATTTTGTGCCTCGTTGATGGCTTGTTGGTAATTTCCAACATAAAATGCACTTTTAACATCAAATAATTCATCGACATCATCTTGCTGACGTGCCATTTTGACAGCGAATGAGTTTAGGTTGCCATATACAAATGATTACAAGTCTTTCAGTGACATTTTTTAATTTCATATTAGATAAATCTATTTATAACACAATTAAACCTAAAATATTTGAAAATGTCGTGCAACTACCACATGATAGGTATACTATTATTATTAATATTTTAACGACAAACCTGCTTCTTTTTTATTTTATTTATTATATTTTTTGTAGTAGCAACACTAACAGTCCAGAGGCGTCTTTAGATCATTAGCCTAAAGCGTGTTTCAGCTGAAGCATAACTATCAATAACTATAGTCCGGCAAGCTAACTGTGTCAATATGTCTATTTCCGACATCGTACGTAACGTACCATAGAAAATTTGAATTTCGCGCCTTTTTGCCTGACATTTTGAAAGTTGTTAGACCGGCCAAATTTGAGTTGTTTCCTCATAATGAGTCATAGGTATTGGCTGCATGGGTGTAATTAATGTCTAAGTAATGATTTTGATGAGAAATATTTGATAGGTAGCATTCAATCGGATTTGATTTGTAATGTTTTACAAGTCGTATTTTTCTCGCGTTAGTGTGGTGAAAAATTTTGTGTTTCACTCACGGACAGCTCACGGTTGCTAAGTTTGTTTAACCCTCATGCCTTAAAACCTTAGCAATGCTCAAGATTCTCAGCTGTGGAATCTTTCAGTTGCTGGAGCGGATTAATCAACAACTTTGACCCCTTGTAAAACAAATTACCTACTATTTCTTACACTACTTATAGTAAATAGGTATACTCGTAATCACGCCAAAAAGGGATGCTGAATACTTGTCAATATGTTGATTTTACTGCCACTGACAAAATTGGTAAGACTGACATACCGCCCGATTCGAGTAATGATGTTTATAAGAAGTCACAGCACAGCGGTACGATAAAGATCTGTCAGTTTTGACACTTTTGACACTGACAGATTGGTATCGTACCGCTGTGACTTCTTATAAGCATTGTTCGAATCGGGCCGGGACTGTAACCACGTGGTTTCATACACTGCATTGCGGCGGGATTAGGGAGTACGCGGGTTACGCGTGTGAAATGAAATACCCGCGGGAATCGCACTGCAAATTTTACAACTTACAAAAGAGTGTTTTGTATCATTTTATATGTGGGTACACGTTTTTTGGCTAAACGCATGTCGTTTGAAGTATAGCAATGGCATCGCACCACATAATCCTCATCGTACACGTTTGATTACCGTAAACTCGGGTTACCTACTTGGACCCAATGGAAGGTAACTTTGACCCACATGAAAACCACATTTAAAAGGGTCTAATAAAAAACATAAAAACGTCAAAGATTAGTTAAAACCAACCCCATGGCATATATGATTATAGTGCAAGTAACCCGACTTTACGGTACTTGGAATTTACCTTCCTCGACGATAGGGAATGCCCTGTTGCCTAATTTCGGATTGAGGTTTTCACAGCACCGATGGTATTTTCATCGCCTAATGCAATTCATAGTTATCAGAGATGCAAACACCGCCATAGATTCCGTCGTCAGGGTTTGTCGACCTGAGGATTACTACGTCCAATAGTGACACTTGACGAGGGCTTTTGCTCTCAAATTGTCCAATCCCTAGCCTCGAAATAGAATAAAGGATCGTCCACAGCGCGTCCACATCAGTGCGCGTGTCGACGCGCTGTTTATCTAAAAAACCGGGCAAGTGCGAGTCGGACTCGCGCACGAAGGGTTCCGTACCATAATTCAAAAAAAAAAAACGAAAAAAAAGAAAAAAAACGGTCACCCATCCAAGTACTGACCACTCCCGACGTTGCTTAACTTTGGTCAAAAATCACGTTTGTTGTATGGGAGCCCCATTTAAATCTTTATTTTATTCTGTTTTTAGTATTTGTTGTTATAGCGGCAACAGAAATACATCATCTGTGAAAATTTCAACTGTCTAGCTATCACGGTTCGTGGTGACAGCGGTGTCACAGCCTGGTGACAGACGGACGGACGGACGGACGGATGGACGGACGGACGGACGGACGGACGGACGGACGGACAGCGAAGTCTTAGTAATAGGGTCCCGTTTTACCCTTTGGGTACGGAACCCTAAAAACCAGTAAAATTTACAGGAAAAGGTATGGCTACGAGTAAAAAGCAAATCAATATTGTTAGTAGAAAAGGCGCGAAATTCAAATGATCTATGAACAAGCCACATATTTTTACTAAAGTGTAGAGTTTGTAAAGTTAGGGCTGTAGAGTTAGGGCGTGTAGAGTTTGAAGCTTGGCTCTACATGAGATCTGATAACTTTTTGACAGTGCGAGCCATAGCCATATGGTATGGTCGTCTTGGCAACATTTTACATGCAAATGTTTTTGGTGGGATACTACGAGTACAATGTGGGGTAGGGTGGGATATGTAGTGAATAAAAAAATACTGCGATAAATCTATCGGCCCTCGATTTCCAAATCAAGCCACGGTAAAGCTTCACCTTTCAATACAGTAAATAATAGGAATAATATGCGAATAAAACCGTTCCCATCGGCCCCGTCTTAAGATTCGCGAATGCAGCTGTCGGCCCGGTGCAACGACAATGCACATGCACTTTTACAAAACGACCTTTTGCAGTGGGAAGTGTGAGGTGGTTAGGGCATTTTGATTGGAGTAAAAGTTCGTTGACGGGGAAGAAAGTCTTCGTTATTTTTTGCAGTCTACTTACCTGTTAGATTAGGACACTGTACCTTCAACTGGGGTAACATAGGATAAATTGAGGCAGTGCGGCAGTGCCCAATTTTATATAAGGCTTACCGACATATACAATGGAATCGAATGGCATTAAAAATGTTTAAACTGACTACATTTTTCTAAAATCAGTTACACTTAGGCATCACACTCTACGAGTGGCTGGAGAATAAGTAGCGAGGGAAGTATGCAGAGACGTAGTGTGGCCAATGGCCACGTTACTCGTGATCGGCCATCATACTTCCTTGCATTTTTATTCCCTCGCTACCTACTTCCCATACCACTCGTAGAGTGTGTGGCCGGGGTATAATTGTCAATAAACTATTAAAAAGTTAGACGAGCTATCTTAAGACCACTTTGGCGTAGCAGCACGGGATCTGGCAGCTGCCCTCCAGTGCCCTATTAAATAATGCAGTAGGTATGTAGGTATAGGCTAGAGTCGATATTAAAAGTCGTTGATGCCAATTGAACAAGGAAGCAACATAAGCATAACGTTAAATCACAGGTACACATCACAGTACAGGTAATCACAGTATATAAAAGGTAAGCAACAGGCGGTCTCGTCCCTAAAAAGCATACTATCTACTTCTTTTGTTACTTATGCTTTTTTTTTTGACATTTAGATTTTATTCTAGAAATTCTAGACTAGTATTTTTTATACAATCTTTTTAATGTTTGACGATCCTTTTGTGAAATTCTTAGTGTTAAATTTGATATGTATAATAATCCAATTTTATTATGGAATAATATTAACATCAATAAATTGCTCTGATAATTAGATTAAGATTAATTACGATTCATAAGAGCTTGTTGCTAGGCCTACATGAATAAAGTATATTTTTGATTTTGATTTTGATTTACGAGTCCTTGGGGGTACTAGCAACCCTGTCGAGTTCTTAAAACCGGTATCACAGTAGCATCTAATTGGCTGTAGGTAAATGCTAACCCATAAAGTCGCATATAAATTGTAACGGCCTCCTAGCCTAGTTGGTACCTGGCAGTACACTGCCTTCGAAGCATGAGGTCCCGGGTTTGAATCCTGGTAAGGGGCATTTATTTGTGTTTATCACAGATATTTGTTTCTGAGTTATGGATGTTTTCTATGTAGGTAATGTATAGTAAGATAAATACTTAAATACATACAAGATATGTATCTATTATATAACACTTTAAACTCTCGCGTTTTGTACACATATTTAACCGGGTTTGTGTAATTAAATATGTAATATCTATTAATATCGTCGTCTAGTAAACACAACGCAAGCCTTATTGAGCTTACGGTGGGACTAGACAGGTATTGATTAGTAAAGTCTAGTGTTTCATACTAGAGAACCAGAATTCAAGAACCTGAATTCTGCCAAATCGCACGCGAATACCTATTCCTGTTTGGAATTGGAGCAGAGGTCGTTGACCTCGGCCAGCTGCCAAGGGTCTCCCCTTCGACCCCACAAGGGTCGCGAGTTTTCCTAATATTACGGGCTGTATTTTACCCAAGCTTACATCATACGCTCTTCTGGCGGATGATTTTCAACTTAATGTGCGTTGAATAAGGTTGGTTTTAGTTCTGTATGAGTTAGAAAAATACGACTTCGTGAAGGTTACAGCTCAAACAGCCCTTAATTCTTATAGGTACATATAAGTTATGTTTGAATCTCCATGTTCATGTTGTTTTTATGATTTTTTGAACTCGAAGTGCTTTAAGCTTGCGGATGGATGAGTAAATGTTATACTTTAATATACTTATACGCTTAATAACTTCAATATTTTTACAAGGCGCTTAAACTACACTTCACTCAAGATTGGAAATTATGAGTTCGAATATTTATATAATTAGTGAAGATTTATATAATTTATCCGTCCTAGTAATGTCTAGTAACTCTTGTAGACCCGTTTGTGTAATGAAATATGTATATCTATTCCTTGCAATAGGTAAATTTAATATTGATGAATAGCGAGGCACTAAGATATCATATAGGTAGATATAGGTACTTGTATTTACATTAAATCTTAGCGCGCCACTGTAACATTATATTTAAAGCACGCCGCTACAGACAGTTAATTCCATCCACGTGGTCATCTGATATACAAAGCCTAAAAGCACAATGCCTATCTAAATCTTGATGATACATTATTTCGACGACAATACTTGAAGGTCCGTACGTCGAAAAACATAGATAAAAAGCTCTGTCTTCGCCCTTGCATGAATGGCTCGATTCCCTTTGAGAAGGGAGTTTTGAGAATGCAATTCTACTATTTCTATGTTGATCTTTGTATTGTACATTTGGTTCAATGTCGCTAGGGTGGCTTGGATTTGGGATAGGGGAGGACAGGACATGAGTGGAATTGTTGTCATTAGAAAAATGATAGAAATAGCAGTTTTTTTTATTATTAATGATTACATTTAAGAGCATGTCTATATGGTATTTAGATTGCGGTTACTTTCATATTTCTCGGTATAGTTAACGGTGGTTTTAGTTATAGTTATTTAGTTATTAGTACTTATAAAATCATGTTGCGCGTATCTGGAAGGTTGCATATATCGCAATTTCTTTACAGATGTAGTGCATAATTATTGTTTTCCGTCCTATTTTCTCGGAACCGTTCGTATTTGTCTACTCCTCAGTACTCAATACTTTTTGATACGTTTCCGTGAAAATACGATGGAAAATAGTTATGCACTACGTCTGTAAGTTGTTTGCTACCGTCGTAGTATGAAAAAATCACATCATTTATTGAGATCTCTCCTCTATTTGGTACTGTGAGAAATTAGAGACCTGAGGCGATTCACACACTACATGACTTCGATTTTGATGGCGCTCCGTTTACGGTATATGGGATGTCTGATGTCAGTTTGTATTAGCTCACTTTTATTAGGATTCTATCAACCAAATCTTAACCTCTACCCACCCAGAAATCAAAACTTGCCAAGACTAACGGCCCAATTCGAACAAAGCTTCTAAGAGATCACTGCGATACGATACCGATATGTCAGTGTAAAAAGTGACGTTTTTGGTTGAAATGTCTATTTTGACACTGACAGATCGTTATCGTACCGCAGTGATCTCTTAGAAACATTATTCGAATACGACCGAAATGCAATTTTGATTTGTCGAAATAAAGATTCAAAAGAGATAGAGGAATGGGCAACTTAGATAGAGGTTCAAGTAAGCTATATTACAATGGAACTGAATGCTGTATGTAGAGTCTGTGCGGAAAGAGAAGAGTCGTGGAATGTATGGGACCCAATACATTCCACGATTCTTCTCTTTCCGAACAGACTCTATCTACTTATGACATGAATTATGACATAAGAGTCCATGTGCGCTTACTTTCGTCCTTCATTTACTCTGGCAGGTGGTAAGCGTGACTTTCATTTACTGAAAAATGTCGCTGTCGACATGAATACTCTTTTTGCACAACTTGACCTGTATACAACAATGTTGAGGTACTATACAATATTAAGTTTTGATTGCCCAGTTAAAGAAACATATCTGGGAGACAGAGCTTTGCTCGGGAAACATATAAAAACTCAAAAATGCGCGTTTTCCCAGAGATAAGATAGATTTAGCTAGATCGATTTATCGCCCCCGAAATATAGCAAATTTCATCGAAATCGTTAGTGTTGTGAGTAGTGGTATGTAGCTAGTAAGTTAAGTATAGATATAGTCGTGCATATGCTTAAACTATATTTATACTTAACTTACTATAGCTACATACATACCACTACAGTTAGAGCAGTTTCCGAGATCCCCAAAATATACAAATAAACAAGAATTGCTCGTTTAAAGGTACTTAATAGACAATCGCTTCTTCATTCTTAATGCATTGCGATTTGTCAAGGAATAATATTCGCTTCATCGTCAGTATTAATTGGAAAAATAGGATCGGGATCTAATATTCTGGTCTGGGTCGTGTAGGTATGTCGGCACTTATTTAGTTTTAGTTTAGTTTTAACTAGGATAGGTACCCACTGAAAATGCTGCGGGGCGGAATGCAGGACGGTAAAAGAATCGCATGCGCGCAAAAATTACATACTTACCGCAGAAATGAAAATTTTAAGGTGGTCGGGAGGAGTAACTAAAATCGACAAAGTCCGGAATGAATATGTCCGTGGTAGCTTAAAGGATGACTCACGTTAGACCGGGCCGTGTCCGGGCCGGAGCTTCCGGCGCTTACTTTTCTATGACATGACAGGTGATCACGTGGTGCTGTCCATAGAAAACGATGCTCCGGAAGCTCCAGCCCGGACACGGCCCGGTCTAACGTGAGTCATCCTTAAAGGTGGCCCCTATCCCCGAAAAACTAACAGAAAGTCGCTTAAGGTGGCATTGGCCACGTAATGCGTAGAGACGAAGAATACGTAGTCACAAAAGCTCTATGCCTCCCGGAACGTGAGAGGCCGCGGATGCCCATTGCTGACATGGTGGACCAGCATGACCAAACTGACAAATAAGTTGAATTTACCCGACCCGACAACCCAAGACAGGCAATTTTGGCGCCGAAAAATTAGGAGAGCCGACCGCACCTAAAGTGGGATGGAGCAAAGAAAAAGAAGAAGGAGAGGTACCCACTTAAAATGCTGAGTGTGTTCCGGAATCCTTGTTAACGTCAAATTTGTGTGGTGCGTTTATTTTGTAGTATTGCCGAATGTTTTATATTTACATGTTGTTATGTTAATTAAATAATTGAATGTATTGTTTTTTCTTATAATATTTATATACAAAATATTTCCTCCCACAGTCTGTTTAACTTTTTTCTAAGGTAAGGTCAGGTAAGGTATTAATTGACCTCAATTTCGTTGCAACCAACTATATATGTTATTGGTAGCTTTTAGAATATTTTGAACTTGGAACCTTATTTCATAAAAACAAATATGAAATTTTTGTGCATGCCCTTTATAAAGGACTCTAGGGTCCAGGCGGTTATAATTATTAGTTCTTAAGAATTGAACTTACTCATAAACTGCAACCATTACTCACACAACATTGAAAGAGCCACACCGCACTCAACCCCCACAGTCCCATGGGAACGTCTCAGTCTCACCACCGCCTTGTCAACCCAGTCCGTACCTCAAGTACAAAGGCCCGGTACAGGTAGTGTTTTTTTTTTCGAACATCTGCACAAAAACCCCGGATAGCAGATGGTACGCTCATTGTGTGCACTACATTTTTTTTTTCATCTTGAGTCTCGGATGTTGTCCAATTTCGATCGCGAATCAATTTTAAAGTATAAATAACTTCCGTTTAACTAAGGTTTGGGGAGATAAAAGGATAGAAAGTATTTTTTTAGTTCTGTTACATGGATATAATTAAAGAGATTATAGGTAAGGATGTTAAACGTCTTGCTATCTTCATGCATGCGTAATGCCATTAGGTACATTCATATGAAAAGAGTACCAGTAACACAATTTACAAGTTTCTATTTTTAATAAAAAAAAAATTTTTTATTGGTGCCAGTAAATTATCTATAGCTAATCTAGGTATGTAACTACTGATAGTGCTAAATCAACGTATTCTGCACTCCTTTAAAATGCAACTAAACATCACTTTACTTTTTTTATTGTAGGTTGAAGGGTGTTGGTAATCTGCATATAAGTTTAATGCGAAATATTATGTGCGAATGATGAATCATTGAAGATTCTAACACCACATTCTTTTGTCATTCCCACTAGTTTCGACAGCCACAGTAATTTTCTTCAACGCGTAAAAAGAACATCATATTTCGTATCGCTATTACCGGCTTGACACGGGCGACCCCGTCATCGCATCCGGAGGTCAAAGTCGCCCGGATTTCGGCAAACTTCAGAAGCCGTCTGCACTCTGTACTAGTCTTAACTTGTTTGTTTATTTATCAGTTTTATAAAGCTCTTTATTTTACATAAATAAAATTATAAGAAAAACTTACATACATCGACCTAAATCCATACAGGAAGCTGAGGTAAAGCTACTTCAATTTAGGCAATTTGTAAATCTAGAATAAAACTAGAATAATCGGTTATTAAACTTCACCAGTAGATAATTAATTAAAGCATAATTTATATGTGTAATTGTTTGACAGCTATGCGTCATTTATTACAAGCTTTTAATAAAATTTTGGAAGCTAAATATGACCCACTTCCCGATCCCGATTGAGTTGGAGACAAGAGGTGGCCATGGGAACTCTGTGATAAAACAACGCATACTAGTTGTGTTTGGGGTTGTTAGAATTGTCTCAATGAGTATTAGTTGTCTGTGGAAAGAAAAGTACAGTCAGCGATAAATAATTGTACAAATAAAAAAATATTTTTGCCAAAATCTTATTGTTTTGAGAATTAAATCGGGAGGTAAAATCTATGAGCAAGCATCGATATTTTTTATTGATTACAAACTGACTAGATTTACAACCGTTAGTTATTTATTGAGTGGTCAGAACCGCTAAAATGTGGTCGTTAATCCTTGGTACTTCAGGCCTTGAATCTTTTATTTAATTGGAAGGGTTTTGATTTTTTCGGTTCTCAAATATATTTCGTTATGATCTAGGTAGGTAGGTGAGAATTTTCAGAAAAATGTGTTTTTTCGGGTTATTATTCTATTCAGAATCACGAAAATATTGAATAAAAAAAAAAACTACCCCAAAATTGTTCTCAGTGTGACGCATTTCTGTCAGAGTCAAATGGTACGGCTGCAGCTTATGTAGGTACTTCCCAAGTAACACACAAGCAGGATAATAGAGTAAAATTATCATCTTATTCAAATTAAGATTGCATAAATTTTGTGTATAAGCGGTGGAAATTACTAAATTCGGAATAAGTAAATATGTGGGCCTAGTGGGGCCTATATAAGGTACCTGCGCCTTGTAAGGCCCATTTTTTGCAATACTTAAATAAATCAAAAATAAAAAAATATTTCGGTAATAAAACTTTATTGAAATATTCCTTATTTATTTGCGAATAAAATCAACATAAAAGTTAACAATTAAAATTAAATTGCTTAAAGAAAATAATCATTTTTAAAAACCTCGAATGTGGGTCTTTTTAGGGACATAGGCACTTATCATGGCCCAATTTTAAGCAAGTAATTTTTAAACGCTATCGAAACAAAAATTCTCTTTATGGATTAAAATTTACGTATTAAATGCGTTTCTTAGGTAATCAGTCTCTTATAATATATTTTTTGGTCATAATTGGACGGTGGGCCACCTTGGGCTTAGCAAAACATAATCTATCAAAAAAACAAATAAAAACTTTATAAAACATAAAAATAACATTTTTCCTCTGCTCATTCTAACATTTGTTTAAATTTAAACAACGAATAACCTTACAAATTGCAAAAAAATTTTTAAACAATTTTAGTGGGCCTTATTAGGAGTATAGAAAAAAGTTTCCGATCCCTTTAGTATTTGGCGCCATGAAAAGTATTAAAAAAAACCGGGCAAGTGCGAGTCGGACTCGCGCACGAAGGGTTCCGTACCATAATGCAAAAAAAAAAACGAAAAAAAAGCAAAAAAAAAACGGTCACCCATCCAAGTACTGACCACTCCCGACGTTGCTTAACTTTGGTCAAAAATCACGTTTGTTGTATGGGAGCCCCATTTAAATCTTTATTTTATTCTGTTTTTAGTATTTGTTGTTATAGCGGCAACAGAAATACATCATCTGTGAAAATTTCAACTGTCTAGCTATCACGGTTCGTGAGATACAGCCTGGTGACAGACGGACGGACGGACGGACGGACGGACGGACAGCGAAGTCTTAGTAATAGGGTCCCGTTTTACCCTTTGGGTACGGAACCCGTAAAATTACATTGAACAAACCAAAGATCTGACAACTTTAAATTCAAACCAAAAATAGTAAAATAAAGTATTTTAACCTATAAAAAATAAAAATATTTTATTTTGCTACTATTTCTATTACGATAGTTATATTATATTTAAAAAAGAAATTATAATGGCCCATTGTCATTCTATGATCCAAAAAATTATCATATTCAACAGTCCTAATAAGGCCCATCCCATCGGGCTATCTTGGGAGCCCGTGTGGTGGGCCTTTATAGGCACTTCTCTCGGCAGCGACAATTATTTCTATATAATGAAAATAAACAAAAAATATAAACAACGCTTACCTTCATAGGAATGTCTTTGAATCTTAGAAACTTTGTATCAAAAAGGAATACTAAAACTATTTGTTTTTTTTTAAAGAAACACTAAAAAGTATGTGAGTGTGAGGGTATAAACAGCAAGCCATTTGCGACGTGACTGACAAAGTGTCAACCACTACAAAGATGGCGGCATCTACCATTTGACATGAACTTGCAGTTATCTCTATAGCACTAACCGAACACGGGCGCGAAATTTTAAATCATTCGAACGGTTGTAAGTATAAATTTTTGAAAGTGGGCCATCTTAGGAACAGGGCCATCTTTGGCGGAGGTACCTTACCAATAAATGCTGAATAAATTTTGCATAGCATCGGTTTTGCTAATTAAAGCTGAATAATACTTATTTCTTACACAGTTAGTTAGACATTATTCAGCTTAAAGCATTTGTGTTACTAAAAGCTGCATAATAGCAGCATTAGCAGCAATTAGCTGTATATATTCTGTGTTGTGAGATATTAAGCAGACAATATTAAGAAAAATGTGATAGTGGCTACTAAATGCTGAAAAGAAGCGTCGGTGAAGAATTTCAGCTGTATAAAAGCGGTTGCAGTTTCTGTTTTAATGCTAGTTTTTGAATAAAGGTGGACGCTATTACTGGAAGCTGTAATGAAATCCACATATTATTTGTTATTCAGTAGCTGCATATATGGGTTAATTATGGCTTTTATAGACATAACGCCTGAATAATCAATACTAAAACAACACTTATACTTAAGTTATAGCGATTTTAGTACACATATACTATCTTTTCTTGCTAAAAGCTGCAAAATGAACGCAATGAGAAGCGCTATTCAAACTACTGCTTAGTATCAACAAGTGCGCGGTGGAGAGAGTTCCGTAGCTTTATACACGGTAACAGTGCTACTTGAGCCTGATTGCTTTGAGTTTGAGCGTGTTTTTATTTTATTTTGAACGCATCTTGCGTATTTATTCTTTAATCCAACCATTATTAAAAAAATCAAGGTTTAGTTTTCTTAACAATTCTCTTCGATTGGTTATTTTACACATGATGCATTGTCGTTTTAATGACGTAAAACAATTGCTAGCTACCATCGTAAACACTGTTAACTGACCATTTGCATACCTTACTGCAACGAGATAAAGTTTACCAATTGCCATTTAAGGTTGTTGCTAGTTGGCAAACAAGGTGTCAAATGCTAGTTATTGATATTGTTGCATTAAAAACTTGTAGACTGGACTGGGTATGAGAAAAATAAAATAATCACCCCCATTAAAATATAGCGAAATCGATTCTCCTGTCGATTTTGAACAGACTGTTTATAGCTGTAGGTTTCTCATACAAGTGGGTCTACTCATACCCATCCCACACTATACTCGTACTCATACCTAAACAAAACTGCCCATACCAAACTATACTTGTACTCATACCCGTGATACCCGCTACTAATATACCCGCACCTTCGCATCTATACCATATTCATATTCATACCATACTCGTCACCACACCATACTCATACTATACACATCTTTGTACTCACGTCGTATATCTTTGCGTATACCTTTACCTACTACATATTTATCGGAACTGATAACGGAAAAAATAACTGTGTAATCTGCCGTGCCCCCAGATTTATCATATAACTTAAATATTATATCGCGTTTATAATATTAGTAGGAAGTAGGATTGAATATTGCCCGTGTTACATACACGTGTTACATAATGTTTCTTATCAAACTAGTGAGGATCTCTGTGGTTTTTACTATTTGTGTATAGAACCCTAATAGGCTTTAAGATTGAGAAAACAATTACTATTATACTGATGTTATTCAAAACTTGTTGTTCTAAAACCATTATTATCTAACATGTAGCTTAGTAACGCGAATAATGTGAATGCTTATTCAGAAATTTAGCACAATAATAGCTGTGGCAGCAGCTTATATTCAGCACAGTCGGACGCCATTACGGTTGCTCATATTCTAACCTCTACAATTATATAGGAATTGAAAATGAACTGAAAACCCCATTTTTATTCATTTATAAAACTAGTTTTATCGTAGCATAACTTGTTAAAGTACATTTTCTATCACTAAAACATCTACTGCGGAATGGAGTATCGAGACAAACCATTCTGGTTTAACGATGCTTTAATAAATAAATAAATAAATAAATCTAAACACCGCAAAAAACAAGTTACAAATTTAAAAGTGGAGTAGTAAATTTTCTATATTTACTTTTTTAACAGTGCATTATTTACGCGGCGCTTTAAAAATTTAAATAATATGTATATAGTAACAGTAAAGTCGCATGCGCAATGAAATTGAAGTTATGTAAACATCAAATAAATATATGGGTGATGTCCTCCTTATTTTGTAAGTATGCACACTACACTTTGACACGAGTTCACAAACTAAAATGGAAGACAAATCATTGATTTAACACAAATACATAGCTGAATATATTTTCTGTAAAAATGCACTTTGGAACCAAAAGCTTCATAACGTGTGAATAACTGATGCATTGTGTACAAAGCTGGATAACTTGGGTTTAAAAGCGGTATAGAAGCTTTTGACAGCCTCTATACAAGTGTTATTCATCGATTCAATGTGTGGGCACACACTTATACAGCTATTACATTACTGTTATTCAGTAATAAGCGGCGTGGGCACTGCCCACTTTCCGCCCAAAACTTCTGTATAACGTCTGTATAAGCGCTTATACAGACGATATACAGCTACCTTATTCAGCATACAGTACGGCATGCTCTATTATTCAAACAATATTCAGCTACTTTTGTGTTACTTGGGTTAAGTAGCTATATGTATATAAGCATATACTTATTATATAAAATTTAGTCCAGCAGGTACCTATTATTTCATGAAAAACTCCAAGCAAATTATTATATTACGCTCAATTTTTAACTGACATGGTCCTAAACGTTCTTATGATTTCATATAATATATGCTATACTTAAAAAAGTATTTAGGTACTTTAAGGGTGCTAAGGGAGCGTTAAAGTATTACGTAACGCAATTTTTGGACATTTTTGACCCCCCCTCCCACCCCTAGTAAAACGTTACGTAACCACCAAGTGACCATTTTTTTACCTAAAGGCCACAATTATGTGGCGTAAAGTACCGGAAAGTCGCTAAAATACCTTTGTTATTGTTTTAATCGCGTTAATATTATTAATTAACATTTGAAATGTCTAAAATTTTGAGAAAAAACACGTTTTAAAAAATGCGTGAGAGAATCTCTCTACGCGACCGTTCTGAAGGGTTAAAAAACAATGTTACGTAACGCGTAGTTCAAATACCCCCTCCCACCCCTGTAACGCATAGTAACGTTTTACAAGACCCCCCTCCCCCCCCCCAAATTCGTAACGTAATACTTGAACGCTCCCTTAAACTAGGTATGAGCATGGCTACATTTATATATGCTAGCATGCAACTAGGCATGAGCATGGTTGCCTGCTAGTTCCGCTTACACATATGTAGTTTGTACGGATATCGGGCTCAAGAATATACTGGTGATCTCTCAGTCCCCATCAAATCTCTTTCAGAAAAACTGAGACTTTAAAGGGTGGTTCGCGTTTATGCTATTACGTATTAACTATCTTTCGATACAATTTTTACTGCACCAACAACCGTTAAAAACGTCATTCAATTGTCGTTCGTATTCCTGCGCAATAAATTCCAAATTCAAACTGACGTGTCAATGGCTGTTACATTTATTACTGCTTAGTGGGGCAGACAAATCACGACGTTACTGCGAATAGATATAAGGATCATTTTTATACAGCAACACTGTGAATGTGCATTAGTCACTAATAACACACCGCTTTACCTGTAGACGAAAATTAGTGACACCCAACGTTGGAGCTTTGGAAGTTAGCCCTTTGTACTGTACATAGGTAAGCACTGAAAAATTAAAGGTCTGTACTGTTTTTTTGAGAATTTGCGAACTCTGGAACTCCTGTTTCATAGGCAGGATCGCTATCGCCACCGACTATAGTTCGTTCTTTTTAGCATTAGAAAAAAAAAGGTAAACAATCTTGACGTGTATTTTTATTGAAAAATAAATCACCGCAAATATGTAACAATTATGAATCATATACGATTATTTACATTCTTTTGCTTTCATAAGTGATAGTTACTGATTTTTAAAAAGCGTTTTTCATTTAAAAGACACGTCAAGATCGCTTAGTATTTTTCTAATGCTAAAAAAGGAACTATATAGGTACTATTAGGAAGCCATCAAATAAAGAATGACTCACGCTAGACCGTGCCGGGCCCGGACAAATCATTTTATATGACGCTGATCGGTGATCACGTGGTGCTTTCCATAGAAAACGTAGCACCGGAAGCTCCGGCCCGGCCCCGGGCCAGTCTAGTGTGTCATCCTTAAAGAGTACGTAATTCATGCATAAAGCAACATTTTGCAACTTAATTTAAGTAACGTCGAGACCTCAGGATGTTGGTGCGCTGAGGGTATGTCCTTCCTCCGGGAGCTGGGTCGTCGCCTGCTTGAAAGAGGCCTTGACCCCCGCTCCGGGTTTTTCCTGATGCAAAGGCTGTCCATCGCAGTCCAACGCGGCAACGCAGCGAGCGTGATGGGCACCTTTGCGTCGGGGGCAGCCCGGGACGGGCTTCAGTAGGCAATTTTTTATTTTTTATACTTATTTAGTTTATATTTATATTTAAGTTTAGTTTTTAAGTAATTAGTTTTATGTTTTTTTATGTATTATTTTAATTATGAAATAAATTGAAAACTGTCTATTTAAGTAATGTAAAAGAAATATAGTTTATTTTGCTTGGGGCAAGAGAAACAGTATTTCTCTTGCTTGCCCTAGTTAGTGGTTCTCCTACCTCATCTAACCTTACCTGAAAATCTAAAAAAACGCCGCAATAATCCAAAATCACAGCTCCACTGATACCAATACTCTTGAAAGCTTAAGCTGTGAACTGATAAAAGATAATCTATTTATTAACAACCGTGGCAGTTTTATCAAAAAGGGTTCAGCATTGTGCCTTATCGAAGCTCTATTCTCTTTCGTGTTGTATACTCACACCTTTACATTTTCTCAGGTAACTTATGATAATTCCTTTCTTCGTTCATTTTTGAGACAATGGGGTATAGAAATCTTTTGTAGAAATTATTTTTTGACACGTGCAATAATAGACTTTTGTTTTGTTATTTGAATTTCAAACTTAAATTAGTTACCTCGATTCCTTATCAGCTTATCACTTCGGAGAAAGATTTCATCGAGAGTGCTATCTCTGCTATATATATGTATCTGCTAATACTACGTAATCTATGGCTGTGCTGCCTTCTTAGCCTGGCTTAGGGTGGTAGAGGTACCTATTCCATCTGTCCAATATCAAGACATTGGACCAAGGTCCGATGTCATTGCGTTTCACTCTCTCCATTAAGCAAACTGTGAGACAAAATACAAATTGGACGTGGAATGGTACCTGCCTACAATAGAATATTGAGGCAAATTTTGATTTACCTAACATTTTTTTATTGTTTTGATAGTACCTTGATGTTTGGTGATCTTGGTGGTTGCTGCGCTCTCACGCACGATTTTCATTTCGCATGCAATATTCAGGGCGAGTGACCTACAAGCTCGTATCAAAACTGTCACAACTTGTGAAATCCGAATGCCTCCCTGGCTCGTTCACATACATGACTGTAATGATAAATACCTATGGCGCCAATACTTATTCGGTGATCTCAATTAATTTCCCTGATTCCTTATCACTTCGGCGAACGCCCGCGCCTGGTCCGGATAAGAACCCACTTCCGGCTAACATCATCAAAATTAAATGTCTTGGCTATGTAGGTATGTACCTATACCTCGCCTTAATTTAAACAACATAATTAATACTTATACTAAGTTTAAAAATTTTGGATTAATTCTTAATTTTCATAATAGTTTATAAGTTTTGTTATTGAATAAATCTTGTTCCTCGGTTTATTTAAATCATGGATCACGGTCCACGATTCTGATTAAAATATTTGTGTTGATTACAAAATTGTCGAAACGTCAAAGCAGAAACCTGACGAATTTTAAGAAAATTTAAATATACCTAACCCTCACGCCTGGAAAAGTTACAAACATTAATCATATTGTTCAAAGTTTTAATAATTAAGTTAATGTTTTCAATTACCTACGTATTTAGCTTGTATTGAAGTAATAAGACTAATGAGTTCAGGGCCTTAACGAATCCCCGTAAGTAGACTAATTCAGTGCAGAAATGGTGTGATTTGCCTGTGCCTACCGCAACACTTTTTAATAAGTGCAACGGCCGCAGTTATTATGTAAACTACATAAGAGTGTATACTAGTATAGGTAGTAGTCGACTAGTAGCCAGGTAGCGTGGTCGTAGTACAGGGCGGGCGGAAGCTGTGCGATGCCGCCCTGATGCAGTCGGCCCCGCGCCCCGCGCCCCGCGCCCCGCGCCCCGCGCCCCGCGCCCCGCGCCCCGCGCCGCCGCGCGCCACGCGTGCGCGCTGCGCCCGCCGGCCGGCGAGCGACAGTTCACCGCCGCGAGCCGACCCGCACGCACGCGTCCATGCCTCCGCGCGGCACATAGACGATCGAACGCACATTTTAACCCAGTGACGAGAGGGAGACCTCTCTTTAACCAGCAAAATAGCTTCGCAAGTGGAGATGCCGTCGAGCCTCTTCGGCGAGCTCGGCTCGGTCGGCGGTGGCCTGGTAGAAGACCAGCGCGCCTTCCAACTAGCGCTGGAGCTGAGCCTCCTCAACCTGGGGGAGAGCCTGCCCACGGCGAACCCTCTCGCGAGCCCCCTGGGGTTCGCGCCGCCGCCGGACGACCGCGCGAAGAAGTCGCAAAACATGACCGAGTGCGTCCCTGTACCATCCTCGGAGCACGTCGCCGAGATCGTCGGCAGACAAGGTACGTTAACAGCTGTTGTGACCCGGCGTCTCCACCCTTACGTAAGGGCGCACGTGCGTTGGCTTTTAGGTTATATTCTATCCTCCCTTAGCTCGCGAAATTCGCAGTAACTCGCACAGAATCCACAATTTCTGTGCTTTGTAGGTAGTGTTTTGTTTACCTACCCCACGAGTGCTTGTTCGTGCCCCGAGACCCGCTAAATGTATCGATTAGTTGTTAAAAGTAGCTTAGGTGCTTGTATTTCGGTTAGTTTAATGTGTAGGTAGTCGGTAGTCGTAGCTTAACCGTTGTAGGCGGCTTGTTTATTGGTTCTACGAAAGTGAGGTTAGGTAGGCGGTGTACGCTAGTTTCTAGGGGTAGAATAGTTTCGTTGCATGTTACCGTTGCTAGGCAGGTGTAGCATGCCTTCGTGGTTAATCGTGAACTTGTCTAAAAAGTTGTTCGAGTGGCAAAAAACTCGGATTTAATTAAGGTTACCTACCCTTAGGCAAAAAATCAGGGGATGTTGTTTTTTCTGTTGTAAAACACCGACAAAGGCGTGGGTCGGTTTCTCTGGAATTGTCGAAATGTGCGCGAAGATCGCATCTATTCTCCGATGTTTTTTAGATCGTAGAATGTGGATGGATCGACTGCGGGTTGTTAGGATAGGCTTGGGCTGTGTTGGAACTAATAATTAACATTAACAGAGCTTCGTATCACCTTACGTGAAACATTGTAGGCTTGCGAGAGGGCTTCTTGTTGCACGTCTTGTTTTCCAACTTTTTTCACTGTATTTTGTGTAAACAAACTTAGTTTGAGGCATACCTGCTTAGTTCTAGTAGATACACTCGTTCTTATTACTCTTTACAAACTCGATCATTTAAACATTATTTAAGCTTTTCGAATCCTAAGTCCAAACTGCCATTTCATTTGTAGCAGTTATTCTGTACCCTTGTATGTTTGTTTCCGTATCCATGTTGTTGGAAGCATGTTTTATGAACGTTATTATTTAATGCACCTAGGTGTTAGAATAACGTAACTTTGGTGTTATGAGAAGAGAAGTCATCATTTTTACAATGTCGGACATTGTCGGTACAAATTTTGTCGAGATAGGTAGGTAAGTACATCATAATTCATAAAGCTTTTGTCGAAATACCTACCTGCATCATAAAGCACCTAGAAAAGTCACCAACTTAAAAATAAGTGTTCCGTGAACAAAGTTTTCTACGGAACACTAAGGTTAAAATTGCCTACCATTGGTAGGGTACCGACAATATGCAACTTTGCCTAAGATCTGTCAGTGTAGTGTAGTAGGTACTACACTGACAGATCTTAGGCAAAGTTGGCTTGGCATGAAATTACTTTGCGCTAACTAGTTAACATAACATGCTAGGATACATAGCCGGGGGTTAGAACTTGGAACTTTCCTATCCTGTTTCTGCTACCTACACTTTGAAAGGTAATCAATATTCTATGTTAGGATATGTATAGAACGGGCAAGGTTGCAAAACAAATCTGAACAAACACTGTATGTAACGTCTAGCTAATAGAGCCTTTGTTTAGATATTTTTGAACACCTTGGCCAATCTGATGGCGACTGTGGTAGATTAGTATTATTTTGTCTATTAAGCCCATTTGATAAGCTTATTTTCAAGCAAAACAAAAAGGTAAGTATGTACTTAGTTTGTACCTACCTATCATTAATTTAAGCTTTTCAAACTTCTGGTACGTACCTATTTAGCTACACCATATTATGATCTATCTTGGAACTTTAACCTATGTAGACGTAAAATTTGCAATAGGTAAAGTTGCGTAAGACAGGTAAGAAACCAACTAAATACAGTAAAAAGCTCATAGTATGCTCCCCTAACTCATTTAGTTACCTAGTAAGTACTTTAGAACAAATTCAAACCCAGTTCAAAATAAACACAAAGCTTTCCACAATTCCCATGCTGCACACACACAAACGATACAATACAACCCTTCGTGCTTCAAAAAGACCTGCCTACAGACCAACATACACATAAGAAGTACCTACTATTGTTACCATTGCTACTATAGGCATTGCTTACCGTGGAAACCAATATAAGCCTAGACTATCATCAGTAATAAATACATAAACAAGCTTTCACTGGCAACGCCTGAAGCGATAGCCTTGTAGGCGATTCGAATACAGCGATATAACAATACTTATAAAGGCTTAAAGGCATTCACTTACCATAGCCGCTTACGCTCTTTCGCAGTTGAAGCGATGCACACAGACTTGCATCCAGACATCGTAAAATGAGAGTAAAAAACCGGCCAAGCTCGAGCGGAGCTCTGTTTACATAATAATCTGATTATTACTTAGTTGTATTGGTATAACAGTCACCATATTAAATATGTAGTTTAAATGGAAATGTATTTTGTAAAAACTAGGATAGATTAAAGACATACCTATTATTTATATAATATAATTTGCCTTGCTTTCTCGGATAATAATAGCGGTTTATTATGTTTTTAACTGTTAGTTATATTATCATAAGCAGGAAAGGACAAATAGGTACTCGTAGACGTATGTACCGACTTACACACATACGTAATACCTATATGTACATACATGTACAAACTACTTACACTTCGGCTGTCGGCTAAAACCTTGCGCGAACTCAAAATGGATCTGCACTATAAAAATCATAAGAACCACACAACAGACAAGAAAATGTAAACTTTCCAGTAACTGACCCTACCCCACACACCTAGCATGTGTATACAGTATACACAAAACTACATCACAAGACATTCCCTACTATGAGCCTTATATCCAGTATAACCTGACCCAGACATGCATAAAAGCTACGCTAAAGTTATGACCGGTAAATTGGTCGGTTTTTGATGCACTTGGAACTAAAGGTTTTTGAATAGCAGCTCTCCAGACAAGCCCTTTCATCCTGCCCTAAATATACATACCACTTACAACCATGTCTAACTACCGCGCCGCGCTCCACGCACCAATGTTTACGAAGACGCCGAAGCCGTTCAATGTGACAAGGTATCACGCTAGGTCGTTATATTTAGGCCGTGTTTTGTTTTTATTCGAGCGCGATATTAAATCAACATTTCGCGAAAGTTCGTTTTATGTTTTACTTTTTAGGGTGATTTAAGAAATAAGACCTTTGTTGTGTTTCGTTTGTTAAATGTGAGATGACAGATGACGCTCGATCGAGCCAGAAAGGCTGTCTTTTTATTTTTTTAGCAAGGGTTGTACTTGTAACTAGTACAACTTACAAGGCTTAGAAAAGGCTTACTTTAGGGTCAAACAGACGGATAGCATCCCTTTGTAAGGGTATGGCGTATAGTATTGATACCGTAGGTAGGTAGTTTTTTCTAGTTTACAAGATGCTGAAAAAACATCGTGGTAGGCAAAAATAAACAACATTCACGTGTTATACACTAGATGCAAAATCAACCTTATACAAAGCAATTAAAGTTTATTATCCGACCACTTAATTTCGCAAAGTTAGTTCCTATAATAATACCGATTTACGCTCAATGAGTACTTTATCTTGGGTTTATTTTCTTTCTATTGAATTTCAGCTCAGGTAGCTCTGCCTTGGTTCCAAGAACATCTAAAAGCATATTTTTTTGCAGTCAGTACAATGGGTAACTCAATACGGTCTTTATGAGCTTTCACGGGATTTCTACCTGTATTTTTGAGTACCTTTAAAGCTGTGAAGATTATTATATTCAAATCATTTATGGCATTTAATTTAAAACAACACGAGTATGTGCGCTTTCATTAATTGCTTCAGAATTAGACATACCTATCGATATTTTCATACTCTGTATCATTAGGTATTTAAAAAAAAGTAAACAAAATCTACCCTCAAATGGCTCCTTAAGCAAGTTGAGGGTAGAAGAAAACATTACACGATTAAATAATGTAGCTTAAAGTCAGGTCGTTCATTGACTGATCCAGGCGGTTTTGTAATTAGTCGGTTAACCAATAAATGTTATAACTACCCGAAAATGTACAAATTGTTTGTTTACTTTTATTTAAATACCTAAAGATACATACTATAGGTATTGGAGGTTGTCATACACAAATAGGTAGGTATATAGGTAACAGATCTAACTAATTACAAACTTGTGTATAGGTTTGTAAGTAACATGATAGGAAGTACACCTAAAATGGAAATGACTGAAACAGGCAATTCGCTTTCATAATCTGGGTGGTACCTATGAACATTGGATCGGCAGTTAGGTACGCAATACCCCATGTTTTTGTAACCTATGAATACTCCAAATATCCCAATCAACGGCCTCATTTATAGACTTCCTATCCTCCATAATAAAGTTATCTTTAGTCTTCCCGCCATATCTTAGGTCGACCATGACTCTTTCCTAAGTTAAAAGGAAATAATTGTTATGCTGTAGTGTTGCCTGAATAAACATTTTTCTATTCTATTCTATTCTAAATAGGCAGGTAGTTTCTAAAATAGCATATAAAGCTGTTTTTAAATTGAATGTAATAATACCTACTTTATTGTCACTTTTCTATTCAAGGAATATTCTCTGTTAGCGTACGCACGTGTTGAGGACAGTTATAAAACTCATTCATACATTTTGTGAAAGCTAGCGTTTAGATACCTATTACTTATTCCTGTCGATTCCTAAAACGGTCTTAACGACACAGTTTTATATGACATGAATAACAAAATAACATCGCGTTCCGTTTGTCAAATCCCGTCTTTATGGAATTGATTTAAGGACGTGAGTTTATTCAAATTCGGACACTTTTGTTCTAGTGACATTTGAGTAGATACTCCCAATGCATTGAGCAAATCGCCTTGAGTGAACCAGTTTAAGATGAGACCCACACAAGATTTCAAGCTTCAGGATATTTTGGTGTATTCCGCGCCCGAATGGCGTGTTTTTGGCGTTGTATGTATTATATGATATTACTAGCGACCCGCCCCGGCTTCGCACGGTTTACACAAAACCTAAACCTTCCTCAAGAATCACTACTGATTGGTCAAAACCGGATGAAAATCCGTTCAGTCGTTTTTCAGTTATCGCGAACATACATACACCCAAACATACACGCGGCGAGGGACGTTTTATACGGTGCAGTGGTCTTTAAGCCGTGTATCAAATATGTAGTAAAAAATAAAAATCTTCAAGAAAATATCTTCAAGTAACATAAAAAAAAGATACAATCTAGATAACTTTCCAATGCTTCCATGAAATGAACTTAAAATTTCTTAGCCCTATCTTGTGGAACTCCACTGAACATTGACAGCCCTAACGAAGGATAGTTGTAGTGGATCTCAAGAATCATTCTTATACTGGTCTTATAGTGATACATTTAGCAAGGTATAAGAATGTCAGCCTTATTGAAACAAGGTGTGTTTAAAATTCTCGCGTTTACGCAGCGCGTCACGTCCGGTCGCCGCGACTATCGGTTTCGATTTGCGATTGTCGATCTGACCTCCTGTCGGCCTCTCAGATCCTTTGATTTGTAGCACCAGCGTGTGCTTTGCATGTGTCAATTCCATAAACGATACTTTATCCTGTCGCGATTTACATGCGCGCAAGGTGTTTTACATGTAACGTGTAGCTTTTAAAGTTACATTTGCATCGATGCGTTTTGGGTCCGAAACGTTGGTTAAAACTTATGTTGTTGCGCGGGATGAGTGTAACAATATTTTTATACGCGTTCGGAGTCAGCTTTTGTAAATTATTTACAAGACTTATGATATGGGATTTGTGTCTAACTTTACTGAACGTCAATTTCCCTCGAATCAACGGTCGATTGTAACTTTTAAGCTATAACATTTACCGGATTGCTTCTCCCGTATTCCTACAACATTATCCACTCCGATATTGTGTCTGTGGCTAGAGGCTCGAGCAATCCATCCCCGTCGTGACGAGCGGACCGGTTTCACATCAATGAGCCCCTCTCCCCGCCATCTTTTGATGTTCGGCCTTTTTATACACAATAACTCTCGATTTTGACGTTACCCAGCCGCGTAGACCAACTTCACTTCACTTGTACTTTTTTCTATGTACATTTCAATTTCTTTAGCCTTCATTTCTTCTCTGTAAATCTTATGTGAGATTAATCGATGCAATTATCGATGAAACAGCAACATCGGAAGGTACGCGTGCGAGCGGAATGTACCAAGATCGCAGCAGCAGCCGAGCGATGGCAGAATCGGCAAGATTCGCAATGTAGCTCGCTATGCGTTCCGGTCGACGCCTCCGACTCAGGGTCAAGGCTTCTGCACGCTGCTGCGCCGCTGGTACTTTCGTCTTGCTCTTTCCCCGCTCACCGGAAGGCTAAAAGCGAAACTGATACTTACTAGCTCCTTTTCCCACGAAGCGCCTGGCCATACGCCTTACTAGCCGTTGACCCCACACGGCCACATAAAATCATAAGCGTCCCGGCTGAATTGGAACCAATAAATGTCAGCTAACTATTCGAACGATCGCTAAATTGGTTCTTAAGTGACCTGCTTTAACTTAACAAGATTACACAAATCTCCCTATCCGTTGACAATTTTTGAATGAAACTCCACTAAAAAATAAACGAGCATGTGTCCCGCGCTGAGACATCCCGAAATTCCAGGGCCGCGTTTTTTGTTAAACTTGACAGATGCATTCTGGGACGCCGCAAGTATCTTGCGTCCTTATCGCTCGAGAAAGGGATCTACGATACTACGACGAATTCGAGGGTTATTTTTGTACTCCTTAGCATTTCCCTGTCCTTGTCGCTCGCGGTGGCGCCAGCGCGCGGGAAGAGGCCGGCCTTGTTGTTTGTATTGTGCGTCGCTCAGCATTCTCCACTGCTACTTTTTGTGATCTTGATGAGCTAGTCGGTGCACCGAGCTAGAAATCATTGCGCTGCGAAAGAAGCAGCATGACGTCACGCGGCACCCCCACGTCTGCGAAACTTAGGGACCCTAATGAATGACTTCCTAATTGCCGAGCAGTACAAATAAACCCGTAATCCGGCGCGGCTACAACTGCCATTTAATTATAAACCATGAGCTCTTTTGTTTCTGAGTTGTGAATCGAGTGTGCGGCGTCGCGACGCTTACCGCTTCACGGCTCGAACGCGCGGTTAGTTGTCGATCGAGTGCCGACGTGAAAAGCAATCTTATTTTGTTACATTTAGGTCGAATTCTCCTCGGGCAGATTTCAATAGGTTACTCGCTGGCGAGCGAGCAAGTCGATGCGCTTGCAGGCATGTTGACAATCCATCTCGGCTGTCATGGTGTTAGTTAGACACAGTCCCATTTCGATTACTGACTATAATAACCACCACTCATTACTGCCCCTACCACAGAGGACTCAACTTACAGAGCTACAACTTCAAAGAACGAAGCTGCGCGTTCCCACAGTTGTATGAAGCTAAACTCTGTACCTTCAATATTCTGTACTTACTATATACGCAATTTCAGAGCAATTTAAATGTCGACTACATTACTGAACAAAAAAGCCGTTTCGTTTTCTTGTAAGGTTTAATGACAGGATACGGAGGAGGACGCAGATGTGCGAATGTATGAAAAACGGTTCCGTCCTAGCAACAGCACATGTGTATCGTACGCATGTTTACGACGATTATGATATTGTTAACCTTATTAACGGCGATTGGAATCACGTCGAAGGAAAACCGTGTCAAACTAACATGAACAACCCTTCAGGTATGTTTTTAAATTGCGTATCTATTTCAATTGGCAATGCAAGCTGATTTAAACCAGTTTAAATGGCGTATCAGTGCTTGTTTTATATAATATGTAGGACGTAGGTACTTTTTTGTACCCCAAGCCAGCTTGAATATTTAGACAAGTAACTTAATTTCCAGTCAGCACCGTGTGTCTGAACTGTTTCATATTTTGCTAATGAAATGACATTTGAAGACATTGAACATGATTTGCCGTTGCGCCTCTTCCTGAGTACTGATGAAATATGTTTAGGCTGTCCTTAAATTTTAGTTGATCTGTCCATCTGGCATGACATCGGCCTTGAGCTCATTAAATTTGTCATTTTTTTGTTGTCATTAGCAACCCACTAAGTATCTTACGTTACTACGCTAGTTTAATACTTCTACTTCATCATCATTCTAGCCTTCAGTCGCCCACTGCTGAGCATACTTCTACTTATGCCGATTTAAGGTTCAATAAATGCTCCGTGAACTAAGTTTTCTGGCTTTGCCTAAAAATTGTAGTCTCAAACAAAAATGGGCGCCAAACATTTTCGTTATGAAATGCTCCATTAAATGTTCTCAAGTATTAGGCTCTCGTTTCTTACCTCCCTTTTAAACTAATTCATTATGCAATAGTTAAAACGTACAAGAACGGTTTCGTTGGCATCTGCGCTAACCGCCGCCGGGCCACCTGCCCCCAACCGTCAATGTACGGTTACGTTGAAAAACGTTACATCCAAATGTCATATGATAAATTATTTGTAGATATTTTGTTGACGTTTTAAGGGTTTCATTTGTCTAAGACTATTAGAGAAAAAAGCGAAGGTGGGGTTTGGTTACCATCCAACTATAAGCTATTATGTAGTTATTTTTTAGTCTTAAGACAACATGTCTATATAAGTAGGTACCGTCCATATTTATGGTACACATAACATACATATGGCTTAATACATATTTTTCTTTCTGACGTACTAACGGATCTTAAAAAAACGTATTAAAGAAAACATAGCGTCTTATTTGCAAACTATTTTTGTATTTAAATTCTCCAGACATTTAAAACTCTTGTCCTTTTTCGTTGTACACGTCTGAGCGGATTCCAACCTTTATAAGTATTATTTAATTTACATGGCTGGCTTAACTTATTCACAACACTAGTATATCTATATCGTCGGCCTAAGTCGCAAACCTCGTAACTTCATTTCAAGGAAATTAGTAATTGCTACCTTGAACAACAATACTTATAGTCGCAAATCTCGTAACTCCCCCGGAGGAGTTACGAGGTTTGCGACTTAGGCCGACGATATCTACCGGCATATCAGGCCTATGATCACACACACTTGATATGGATCTAGGGGTCAAGATATACTGGGAACGAGATGGGCCAATGTTTTGTAGCATAGTTTGTAGATGTTTTGTTTTTATACCCTGTCTTCACATACTGCGGTATGATTGCTATATTAATACGCGCAAGGGAGGCGCGAGTTATACCACAAATTACAGACTTGCTTTAGCGATCTGTATGAAACAAATGTTAAGGTTCACGTGAAAAGGAATCTTAGGCCAATTGACGCTTAGCCGTGTCATATGTTCCCAATGTACATACTTAATTGGTACCTACATTAGGTGGTACCAATTTTTTTCCTAATCTAATAAAACACTTCTACATCTCTGTACTCTTAATTTCTGTTAGAGGACTTGAAAACTAGAATACACTACCCTTTTGACGGTTTAATTTAATTGGCACAGGATAGACCAATAAATACTAATTACAGCTAGTTATTAACGGAACAATTAAACTGCTTTTAAAAACGTAAGGGGTATTTTGTCTCCCGCGGAATGCAGTCTATTCTTAATTCAAAAGGGCAAGCTACATTCAAGTTGCAACCGTCGATACGCCTTTCTTGTCCGTTGGCAGCTGCCGTTGGCGTGTGAACGTAGTGTATTATAGTAACTATAGTTACAAATGTACACCTCTTTATGTTTGATAATACCCTGGTGTCCCTGGTATTGATGTGATGGTTGCATATTTATATTTCAAAATAACGTTCAAACGAATCGGAAAAAAATAAATCAAATTATAGTTTGGAAAGTACTAAAGTACGGTGAGTACTGAAAATGTAGTAACCCATATTTCAAGAAAGTATGAAACTTATTTATGTTGCGTGGTAAATAAAACTGTTTATCATGGTAAAATGAATAAGCACTACTTAATCTAAAAAAAATACACGTACGAGTATGCTTACCTGTTTAGAAAATGCAAAAAATATACAGTCAACGCGCGAAATGTAAAACAGACTTCAGCTTGCATATTTATTTGTTATCTGTTGCGGTAAATTAGCTCAACTAAAATTAAACACGATTAGAATGAGATTTTCCTCATACGCATAAATTTATTGAATGAAATAACACAAGGAAGTTGCTTGTACTTTGTGTTATTGTAATTGAAAAATTATATACAAAACTTGTGGTGAATAGTATCGTTTGTACAAATCTTAGCCTAATCTACTTTTATGCACCTCGGAGTCTGTAGTCCTTATAATGATGTACCTCTTTGGTCTCTATTTTACCTTTATTGACGATTGACACTACTGCGCTTTAATGCTAAGATGGTTTGCGAGAAGTTAGTTTTTTAAGTATTTTGGTTGACGTATGGTTTAAGTATTACCGGACACCTTTGTGCATGTGTATTTTATTATAAATAAAAATTATTCTATTCTATTCATTCTATTCTATTCTATGAATACGTCTTAGTAAGATCAAGATATAGTTAACGAACACGTAAAAAAAATCGACCATGGTCACCACCATCCAGCAGTACATATTAGTCAAATTACCTATAATATTAAAGAGTACATTTTATTTTATCTTACTGTTATTACATAAAATGTCTTACATCAACTTTGGAACATACGCCATGGTCCTTATCGCGTCTATCACAATAAGCGGAAATATATAACACATACGTAATTACATACTTAACTATAGGCCGGAGAATCGGCAACACAAAGAAACTTCAAGGACTCAATGAAAAAGCGTACAAAATTACTCGAAATTAAAAAAAATGTTATCTCTCCCTTTGTTAAAAGTCCATTATTGTGAAATGCCTTAACACTTGCAACAAAAGCACCAACTACTTTAAAATATTCTCTTAAAGCCAAACGAATATAACTCTTGCCGGACCGAGTTAGAGTCGTCATAACTCATCATATATTTTACCCAATATAATGCTATAGAATCAAAAAGGTGTATCAGTTTGCCCATGCAATGCACATGCTGCTTTTTGACATGGCAGGGTGTTATAACTGTACCCGAAATCCGCGTGAAGGGCCTTTGATCTACCTGGGCCCTTACCTGCTCTAATCAGGACTAATGGCGATAAATTAAATGCCTCCAACGGGATTTATGGTTTCACTTCATTATTCTTGCATTTGCGGGTTTATCAGGTATCGAGTTGACAGAAAATGAGTTAAAAGAGTTGTTATTTAATTGGCCCGACTTTTCGTTTAAACATTTACGATTTATAGCGTCTTAAGAACTTTTTAAAAGCTTTTCAACTGAATACCTACTAAATTCAGCATCAAAAAGCGCGTAGTTTGGCTAGATTTAACACAAGATAGACCTCCCGCACATCGATCGTAAAATGATCCTGGGAGCGCCATTTTTAGATCAACGGACTAAGTACTTTGAGGGCCTTCTTACGATCATGGAGGCCTTTGTCTATCAAAGACAATAACCTAAAAAAATAGTAGTCTGGGCGGTCGCTGAACCTGCAACCCTCTTGCACGCGACACGAATGTCATCGGTGTAGAGTTTCGCAGCCTCCGCGTAGTGGGTGGCTGATATCCGATCCATGGAAACGTTCAATAGCGTTCAAGAAAAACGGTTAAGAAACGCACGGTGTCGGGTTGCCTTTAGATTTTCGTATGGTGGCGCATTATTTCGCGTCGTTAATTGTGTGCTTTTTGCGCGAGCCACCTGCTGGTGTAATTAAAGATAGTCGAAGAAGTCCGGTATTGTCGCTACACGCTCACCTTCGATCAGATATTTATAGACGGCCAGTCTTCGAGTACTAGTTGTCACATCGCCGGTGTGAGGCTGATAGTGTAGGAGATTTATAATCTAGAGGACTAAAAATGTGGTATAATATAGGTAACTCCAGTAAAACCATATATGTCTCTTAACGGACTGATGAAAAACCCGTCTGAAGTATAGGAAAAAAAAAGTTAAAACATGGGGATAGTGCATTAATAGTGCAAACAATGGATCCTAAAATAACGAATCGCTTTTGCAAACGTGCACTGCATCGCAAAATGGGTCTCAGTTTAAAGCGTGTTAGGGATAACGAATGACGCCCGTCCGATCCCAAATCTTGTCGAGTGCAGGAATTAAGTGCGCTTATCTCGACAATGCTTTGATCTCGCCTTTCCAGCTTATGTACGTTTGTAATTGTAACCTCCATCTGAAGTAACCTGCATTGTTAGTGTCGGTGTCGGCATTAAATCGTGCAATCAACGGAGACATTTTTTCAATTACTCGCAGCGGTCTAAATTACAGGCCGGCGCGCGTGCGTGCGCTCAACTTTAGCTTATTTCCTTAATAACGAGCGAAATAAAGGCGAACTTCGTGCCCCAGGTGTCAATTGCAACGTAAAGCAGCCAAATTACACGCAAAACGGCTCACTTTAAAAATTATCTTATTGATCCATCAAGCTTTTGTAATTTGCAAAATTCGAGACTGAAGGATTTGCTGAAATGAAAATGTTCCTTTGCACATTTCATTATGAAAATGTGATCGTTACAGATTTGATCATTCAAGATAATGTAGCAGACAGGCGTTGGACTGCTGAAGCGTTGAGATTCACCAGGGGAACATAAAACTGGGGTTATCAACCATTCTCATCTCATCGCGATCATTCGGTTTGACGGGAAAAAACTTTAAAGTTCGCAGGTGCTCGTGCGGCAGATGTTTCGGGCGGTTAACGATTTCGAAACCCGAATATTCCAAATGCGCACTACGATTTTATATGTCCCTGGTATACTTAAAACTGATTCGCTTTCTTATTTTGAAACAATCAAAGAGATAATTTACAGCTGACCTTTAAAGTAATATCAGAGATTAAACGTAAACAGCTCGCAGTATCTCGTGTAATTATTTTACAATAACGATCCCATTCAGCTATAAAGGAATTGTTCACCCGAACCCCACATGCTGGTAGGTACAGACTGACAGACACGTGTTTTATAAGTTTTATAACTACGCACCGGATCTAATTTGACCGCTTCAGTATGTTCCACGTTAAGATAGCGTGGCGTGCCTTTAATGGTCCTAGTTTTTATTTAAAAATTAAATGAAAAATTACGTTTGTCGGAGTGTGACGGGCTGACGGGTCCGTTAACCGCAAAGGCAAATGTCTGGCTGCTTTGCATACAGTACCGGGAATCGAACGAAATTCGAAAACAAAACAAATTGCATTTCCGGGGAGCCGACAGATGGCGCTTCCCGTCAGCTGCTGGCGTAACGGCCACACGAACCACTACCTCCACTTATTTTGTACAATAATATTATCCTAACTTGTTAAGACGAAACAGGAGCTGAGTTTTAAATATTTTAGGTAAATATACCCGTCTCGCTAACGGAAGCGGCACCTAAAAGTAGTGCGATAAGGACAATGCGAAAAATCCTGCGTAAAAATCTCAAAAATCGAGGTTTCGTACTCCTCCTGTTTCCTCCTCCAAAACTTAACCAATCGTAACCAAATTTGGAAATCTAAATGGTTATGAAATTATCTGTGACGGACCGTTTTGCTTTTTTGGCTAATTGATATCAGTTTTGAATGCCACGCCTCTCATTGCGGCATAGTCAATTAGGCCATTTTGGCCATTTTTGAAGGGCTCTAGCGCCTTAAAAAACAAAAATATCAAAAAAATCAAAACGGTCCGACACAGATATTGACAATATTAATCTGTGTTGAAAAAATCATTGCTCTAGCTTCAAAAACCACGGAGGAAAACGAGGAGTACGTTTGTATGGAGAAATGACCACTCCCGTTGGCTCTTAAAACTAAATACTTATTTTTTTTCTCGTTCTTGCCGTTCATAGCGTTAAATTATACTTAGTGATTGAAAAGTACTGCAGATTTATTAAAACAACTTTTCCGAATATTTTCGCATCGGCTCACCCTATCCGCCATCATTGGTTTTCGAGAACTCGTCGAGATAATAGCCGTATTAAATAAACTATAAAAACGATCACTGCCGATGTTCGGACGCTGGCAATTGTATTTTGAAAAAGATCGTAAGTGCACGGAGGTATGGTGTAGATAGTACTTTCTAGATTGTGGTAGAATATTGTATGGAAGAGAGCGAGAGTCGCGGAGCAGCATTCCGCTGTAATAGTCCTTAGAGCCCATCGCTCGCGACAATCGTACCTCAAATATAGAGTTTTATGCGCAGGCTAGCTTTCGGCTTTCGAACATATAACATTCCTTTTTAACAAGTGTTTACTGTCGAAGCAAAGCAAAAAACTAAAAGGCCCAAATTAAGGACACTGGAGCTTAATTTTTGTTTTGACTATAATATTAGCTACGTATAGTTGTGGGACTGTTGGTATCAAATATACGTTGTGGGCACTTGATTCGCCTATGTCTTTAACTTAATTAAATGTAATACTTAATTTTATATTACTTCTAATATAGGTAATATACCAAAAGTATCAAAACATACAAATATAATGGTGTACCCTTATTTTATCGCCAAATTTTTTGCAGAATTTTGTTATACAGAAAATTATTCATAGAATAATCGAATCGCACATTTTTGTTACAATTAATTCTGTTTCTTCGATTATTCATTTCAAAGAAACATATTTTGTAACTTGATTAAAATTCAGAATATTTATTCAAAGATTTTTAAATAAAATAAAAGACTGACTGTAGAATTATTATTCATTGAATATTATTTGTGCGACACTACAGTTCACAGAATATTAATTTCAACAATTATTATTTTACAAAATTACCTTTCACATACTCGTAGTATTCATTGAAATTGCTAAAAAAGGAGATTAGGTTACTTTAGAGCTACAACTTCTAAGAAAACGAGCCCTTGCTGGAAAAGTGGGTTAGGTGAGGTTAGAACTGCGACCCCCAAGAAAACGAACGGTTGCCAGAAAAGTGGGTTAGGTTAGGTTAGAACTGCGACCCCCAAGAAAACGAACTGTTGCCAGAAAAGTGGGTTAGGTTAGGTTAGAACTGCGACCCCCATAAAAACGAACTTTATCCATAAAAGTGGGTTAGGTTAGGTTAGAACTGCGACCTCCAAGAAAACGAACTGTTGCCAGAAAAGTGGGTTAGGTTAGAACGGCAACCCCTAAAAACGAATTCCTTCCAGAGAAGCAGATTGCGTTCAATTAACGACTAAATAAATAAAATTCGACTAAATGACTATTCTGTATATTAAATTTTGGTGTACCGTATTTATAAGAAGTGACTTTTCTACAGATCGATGATTCTGTGAAATGAAATTACATGAACAAATTGTTTTTGAAACAAAACTAATGTTTTAAATTTTTGGTGAAACATAACTAATCCGAACTAAAATTATTTGAAGTAAATATTCTATGTAAAGATTATTTTGCGATTTGAAATTACTTGAAAAATTTTCTGTGAAACGAAAATCTGCAGAAAAATTGACGGCAAAATAAAGGTAAACCAAATATAATGCCAAAAATAGTTAAAAGTAAAGCATTATAAATAAAATAATACTGTGATGTGATTAATGACTGAAACGTATTTCAGATTTCTCAGACATAGAACATTTTTTGTGAATTTCTTTCTGTCGCTCTGCTCTGTTAGTGCCTGGGTCTCTCTGACCTCAGGTAAGTGGCAAAACATATTTTCCAAATTAAACATTTTTTGCCAGTGATGTTTCGTGGGGTATCAGTTCGATCTAAAGTTATAAATCTTATCTGAGTAGTTTAGTCTTATACGTTACATACAAGGTCAGTTCGTCAGTTGTAATTGTTATTATTATGAATAAAATATTCAATTCGGAAAGGAAGGATCTATCCGTGCGTTGCGAATTTCTAAACTATTCACTATAATCACTATGTTAAAGTTGTATGTGAATTGTATGTAGACCATTCATAAATGAAGTTACGATGTTCTAGAAGTGAGGAAGTTCTGTTGTTTCGGAAAGGTCTTATGTGTTGTTCAATGTACAGTCTCCATTCGGAGCAGCCGAAGTGCTGAAAAATATTTGAACACGCACTCTATCGCCTTGTCAATAGAGGCGTGTTCAGATATTTGTGAGCACATTGGCCGCTCCGATATATCTGATGGCGACTGTACATATATTGGAGATAGGACTTTTTTGTATTATAGTGGTCCCATAATTGCCGAAGTTTTCTTGGAAGTGGAGTTCTGGGCACATCGGGCGAATCATTATAAATCTGATCTCTAATTACTAGCAGTTGTTATGAATGTAAAGGTCACGTTATTCTGGTTGTTGTGAGGCGAGTACTCGGTAAGGTAGGGGATCAGCCAAGTATTTCCTTCGCTGGGTCTTGTTTTTGCACCGGATGGGCTGGCATTGTTTTAAATAACTAAGGAAAGCGTTGAAAGTGAAAAGCAAAGATCTATAGGAATTCTACCATTAAAGATAACTTTTGTAGGTATTTCTGCATTCAGACTGCCCTGAGTTCTTTGGGCTATAGTTCGTTTTTTTTAGCATTAGAAAGAAGGTAAACAATCTTGACGTGTCTTTTTATTAAAAAATATTGAAAAACGCTTTAACAAATTAGTTTATATTACTTATGAAAGCAAAATAATGTAAAAGATCGTATATTATTTATAATTCTAACATATTTGCTGTGACTTATTTTTCAAAGGAGATTAAAAAAAAAATTGTCAAGATCGCTTACCTTCTTTCTAATGCTAAAAATACGAACTACATATATGTCCTAATATTCTGTTTTCCAATTCAATTTTAATACGTCATAAGAAAATTTAAATGGTTGTAAAATCCCATCATGGCAAAAAATGAAGAGCTGTAATACAATCGGTAATTTATTTCATTATGATAGTGATGTCAATACAACATTAAATTATAGAATCACAGCTATATTTAATAACTCATTAAAATATTTTTTTGTGAGCGAGCCATTTAAATTATCCTTTTATGTCAACGTACGAAGTATTTTGAGCAAAATTTACCACATTTCCAAATTTCTACTCATATTTTTATATTTTCAAAATTAAATTAACGTGAATGGCAAAATGAAATAGTGATACAATAAAAAATATTGAAATTGTTAATTCTACCTGATTTTGTTTATATCTCCTAAGTCTTTAAACTTTTACGGAAAAGGACCCATCACGTGCATTTCCCTTAAAAAATGGCTACTTCGTCCAGCGTCAACTGTCAGCTGGTGTTTTTTATTTGGCTCGCGTGTTGACATAGAAACACACTCGTGCTGATTACCGAGGGGGCCCGAGGGACACGCCAGTTGGAGGGTTAATGTTAAATGCGCGCGATTCGAAAAAAAAAACTAAGTTGCGTTAGTACCTACTCGTCTCGTATACCAGAATGCTGTTCCCTGGGAGAGGATTTACAAGTAGGCACTGAGGTCTTACCGAGAACATCGAAATTTCGTTATCTGCCTCTCAATCACTCTTGCATATTCTGGACATAGAGAGGTAGATAACGATATTTTATTTTCGCGGTAAACCATCATCTGTTCGACGGCCACCCACGATTAATTAGTTTTCACTGTCAGTTAAAACTCGTGGTTGGCCGGCTTTACTTCTGTTTACTTAGCATCCGTGATGCTCCAGTGCATTTCTGCGACCCTGGTACTTGACCGACTCTCATTTGCATATTCAAAAACATTTAATCACAAGAAAAACACATTAATAACGCCAAACGTCACGGATCCGATAATTAAGAATTAATATCGAGTATTATTTTTAAATTCGGCGATAAATAACGCTGATATTTGAGGTATGCCGGTACAGACATTAAATTGCCGGCGACATTGTTCGGACTAATGCCGACAACGGAATCAGACCGTGTTATTCCCAATCAGACCCACAGTCGAATTATCAGAAGACCAGTGTAGTGTGACCTCGAGATCCATTAAAAGTGTGCATAATCAGTGAGCACACTTATATAGGTTTGCTTGAGCCTATTCGCTCTGTATGCGATTGGAATCCGATTTCGACTAATTGATGCGCACGGCGTGCGCCCCGCCAAGTTCGAGGACCGGACATTCTTTAGCCAACACACCTAAGGCTTTTTCATATTTTGAGAGGTGATTCTTCAGTGATTTTCACAAGCAGCTAACGCTACGATATCATCGCAAATCGAACCAATACAGTGTAGCAGAAAAAAGACTAGAGACCAACGAAAATGTTAAAATCTTTATTCTACAGTGTTAATATATTTTCAGGACCACTTTTTATATAATTAACTGACTGCTAGTTCTTTCCAGTAATATATTAACGCTATGTCAAGGCTAATGCAAAATGTAATGCAGTTTATAAAAAATATAATTATAACACCTGGTTCAACTTTTGAGATACGACTAAAGACTTGGCCTATATTATTACTCCAACGTGGGAATCTTTAGGCCGCGATTATCGGACGGTGTTTGGACAAATAGATTCACGGCTATTCTAGCTTGACCTTCCCGCGATTTCGCCAGCTTTGTGATTACAGGTATTTTCTATGATTGTACGTTTTCAAGAGAGGTCAACGTTCATTGGTCTGTCGGGTGCCTCCGTTTGATCTCAAATGCTCCCGGTCTCGTTTTCCACTTAAGTCTCACAACGATACAAAATTCATTTAGATGTTTATCGCTTTTAAGACGAAAAACTAATAACGTCAATGGCAGTTGAAATATAGCTCGCCGCGCCGGCAGCGAATCGTTTTAGGTATTCATCTTCATTCTTTAAAAGCAAATTAATTACATGTGTAATTTTGTGTCTAATTTGTTACCAATTGGAACCTATTCCAGTTGGAACGGTAGTGCCTTCTATTATTTTTTTATTGTTACCCCAACCCTAATTGCTAATAGCAAAGAAAATATATTATAGAGGGATATTGCCATAGTAAATTTTGTAGTCACGGTACATTTACTGCCATCTATCGACACACGATTAAAACTTAAAATAAAATTGAAAATGTATAAATTAATCACAATATGTATACGGATAAATTATTTTTAATTTTTATTGTTCCATACTGACCCATGTTCTTTCACTGATATGTGTTAAAATTGTTAAATATCAAACGGTGTCGTCGACGCCATCTAGCCGAAAATAGGCCAAAGGTATGGCGCCATCTATTCGAGAATGACTTTTTCTTGATTTCCGAGGCACGTTTTTTTCTTAGACTTTATTTATCTTATACGGAGTTACATATATCTTTGCTAATAGTAACACGTAGTTAATTTTTGTGGGGTGAATTGTCGGGTTCGCAGGGGCCCACTGATTAACAGTCTGCCGGACGGTATCGGCCTGTCAGTTGTTCGGAACTGTCAAAATTTTGTTCTAACTGACAGGCCGATACCGTCCGGCGGACTGTTAATCAGTGGGCCCCTTATCGCAGTTGACTGGGCTGAAGATCGACCGTGTACGAACTCAATAACGCCTGTATAATCCCGTCGTAAACACCAATAGTTCCTATTTACTACGCGTAGTCTTTATCACGACTTGTACTAAAAGTCTGCCTAGGTCTAGGTATTTGTTTTGTAGACTCATACCTAATCTGTTGATGCTGTGCAAAACACGCCTAAAATTCTTTATTAGAAAAAATAATTGGACGCTTATTCAATAAGGTGCGGCCCAAAATGCATTTATCGCCAAATTGGCAAAAAGGCGATGACGAAGGCACATCTTGTTTTGTAACAGAGTGCAACGGTCGGGGAGTGACCGACCAGGAGCGCAGCGGCGGGCGGAGGTCCACAAGTGACCAATAAAACGACTAACAATTAAATTAATCGCCATGCGAACGTCACGTCACGGGTAGTGTCCGGATTCAAATAAGAAACACGGTATGGCCGATTAGTTTATTAATTTGTTTGATGTTTTGCGGATATTATACCTACGTGCGGTCGTTTTAGTTTAAAATTATTTGGATATTTCGCCAACGGTTAATACCTACCTAAAATACCAACATGTTATTTAATCTTAATCATAAATTATCTGTAAAAGATTAAATTGCTACCAGACCATTCACGCATGAACCATGATCGAGTCACGTAAAACAATAAAATTAAAAGTAAATACAATGTGACATTTCACTTTCCGGGTTCGAACGCCAGGTGGAGCTGAGAGCGGAGACCACCGCGGACGCACAAACGGCTCGATTCGGGAAATGAATTAGAGACTCACTAGATATGAAATAGTAAAGATATGTGACGTTCCACTGCAAAAGGTACCTTATGCCGGCTGACGCCTCGATTCGGGAAATGAATTAGAAATTCACTAGATGTGAAATAGTGAAGATATGTGACGTTCCACGGAAAATAGAACCTTATGGCGGCCGGCGCTTACGTCGCATAACGCCGCAATAATATTGGAGCGGCGTTAATATTAGCGTAAGCGCCAACCGCCATAAGGTACCTTTACCCGTGGGACGTCACATATCTTTACTATATCGTATCTAGTTAATCTCTAATTCATTTCCCGAATCGCGCCGAAAGTCACTTACAAGTAACTTTGCAGAAAAACAGGTCACTGGCTCGGAATAAGTCATGCATGCATAAATTATCGTTAGATTTATATCGTTATCATTAAGTATTAAAATATCTGTCAACCGGCGGCTCCTTTTATCTATGCAGCCTTGGTGTCACGGCGGTCGTCTTGCCGAAATCTTCGCGCCGACTTATTTGTCGTATGGTAATTTGTTTGTTACGCCCAATTTGGCGAATCGTCAACTTAATTTGAGAAGGCGTCTTGTGGCTTAGCGATTTGTTATCGTAAAACCCTAAATGCGTCTGATCAATTCCCGTTTTGGGACATGCACAGCTTAATTCAAAATCGTGAATTGTAAATCTTCCAAAAAATCCTTTTAAAAATAAGAATCTAATCTTTCTTTTTTAAATAATTAATCTTTCTAATTAGAAAAGCTACAGTACTTGTTTTTTTTTGTTAATCCTTCTCTTTATTATTAGAAACTAAAGGGCGTAATAATTGCTAATCCGTACGCCCTGTCTATTGGTCTTGCGAAGGGCGTCCGCGCGACCAGACGACCTATCACAAGCAAATATAAAGGCCCATTCACGCTATTCACAACCTTGAACTAGTTAAACGGGGCGGGATAAGTCTCCAGACAGACTAAAAAAAAAGAATCGCTCGCTTAGAGCAGACGTATGATTATCTTATTATAATATTTTGCTCATATCATCCGTAACTGTTGTTATTTGAGACGTTTTTTGCCCTCGCTTCAGCGGTGCAACATTGCATCACTCCCAAGCGAATAAGGTTCTAAAAACCTTTGATCTTCAAATAAATAAAACCTTTTTCGCTTGCACGGCGATGTACGGGTCACACGCGAACCGTTTGATGTAGGTTCCTAATGACCACAAATCATAAACGGGCTACAGCTACAGTGTATGCAAAAAATCTTGATATTAATCTATATTTTCCGTTAGACCAACTCCGGTTTATTTTTACTTAAACGGCGTGGATGAAATATAGCGATAAAATGAAGCCGTCCCTTTTTTTGGGACACCAATTTGGCCATAAATAAATAAGCCGATTGGGTTGGAGACTACTATAGTGTCGGCGCGTAGAACGTGCTTAAGTATGTATGAATCTATTTTTTATACGTTTTCTCAGGTCTGTAATGGTATCGCATTAACTCGTTTCACTGTGAACGTATAAATAAGTAGTTATTTGTACAATATAATGACGGGTTCGGTGATTGCCTCTCGGTATTGTAATTATGGATCATAAACAAAGCTATGGTTTTAGTGTCCGGAAAAAACTGCCAAAAGCTAATCTGTTCACAGCAATTAACCTATCAGGCGTTATTTAGTGTTGGAGGCCGTTTATAATGTATATTAGGTTCACATTCCATTTAAATCAAAGTCTAGTTTAATTCGGCACCTCATTTCTTAATAATCATAATATGTAGGTACTGTAATACTGTAATAAATACGCCAATCTCCAAAATTTACCAATAGCCACAGTTTCTGCTTGCAGAGACATTTTGTTAAAGTTCATTTTTATTCAACAGACAAATTGCTAAGATACGAATAATAATATGTAATTAATTTTGAGTGTAGTGTAGATCTGACAAAACTAAGAAGTGAAATATTAAAAATACATACTGCCGTCAGTATCGCTGGACGTTTTCTTCGAACTTGGCCGGATACACTACCGGGGTGCCAGAGGTAACTAAATCGGGGGTGTAATTAGGACAGTCTACTTTGAATTAAAAAAAATCAATAAGGCTCTTTACAACACAAAATAATCTTTAAGTACCTACTATACAGGTTGGATTTTTTAAATGCAGGTATATAGACAGACAACATTAGAATTAGAGCTTTTAGTGTAGCTTTAAAAATATGTGACACGTTCTTATAGCTCCACAAATAAGATGGTGTCAGATGTTTTTGCGGCCTTCGTTTAGTAACATATTATTGCAGGTAACTGTACGCATTGCGTGCGCACCCCATTTTACCGTTAATTTCAAATAAAAGAAACCAATTCCATTCATTTTTCCGAACAAAGCGCCATTTTACTCGTGTTTTGACATCTTTTGATGCTTTTACATATTGGGTGCAGTCATATTAACAGATATTACAGGCACGGTCGAGCACAAAGGATCGCCAATTTAATGACTGGATCGTGATGCGTGAAGCAAGATTCACAAAAGCTCTTCGGGAAAGCGTTTAAATAAGGAAACAAAGCATCAAGACTGCCCACAGCTGCTTTACTTTACACCCAAGGGCCGGTCGTAAGATCAGGCATATCGTGAAATTCCTAGGCATATCGTGAAACGTGAAAATCTTTGACCCGTTCCCTGAGTCGACGGAGCCCCGCTACGCGGGGCTCCTATTTCTGGGCAGTTTGCCCTTCGGGCATCTGAAGCAACCTAACGATCCTATCCTACCTATGTATTGGTTTAATGTGACTATCGTCAAAACATTACACAGGAACATTACGATCTGCCTGATCTTACGATCGGCCTACGACATACAGACGGATTGCAACCCGACTGCTGTTTGTATGGGAACTGCACGCCGACGTTGCAATTGGCGTGCAGTTCCCATACAAATTGCAGTCCGTCTGTATCGGCCCTAATCATACATGAAACTAAGACCTATCGTTTAACTGATAGGCCTATAAAGCTTATGTGTAAATAAGGGTCAAATTAATATATGTATGTAAAATAAAAAAAATATATTCAGAGTCAGATCAATCTGACATGCCGAATATCCAAAGACTACAGGGATGTACGCTTGTTAGTGATAGTACAAAAGAAAAAAATAGTTATTTGTACAACAAGAGATCAAAGTTTGATATTTCTTCGAGTGCTTATTTTGAGTCCCGTGCAAGCGAAAGATTCTATAATAGATTCACGAGCGTAGCGAGTGAATCTAATTTAGAATCTTGAGCGTAGTAAGGGATTCAAAAGCGCACGAGATGTAAATAACTTTGATCTCGTGTAGTACACAACATTTTTCACCCTAAGCAGTGAGAACATACCTAGAGGGACAGAGATAATAGAACCCAAGTATATCGAACTTGTATTAGACCCGCATGTTGAAATGACTATAAAGGTCACTTGAATGTCATTTTGTCTCACTCAGTGAGCAAAATCGCATTTTGCTCACTGAGTGAGACACAATCAGTGAGCAAAATGCGATTTTGCTCACTGAGTGAGACAAAATGACTCAGTGAGCAAAATCGCATTTTGCTCACTGTTTTTAGGAAGCAAAGTACCCTTGTTCGAGCTGCTGAGGTGAAAAAGCTTTTTACTGGATAGCATAGACAAACTAGTTTCAGTAAGCACTCCCACACATAGACGGCTTCCTTGTGGCTGATAGATTCATTTGATACCTTCCACCACTTTGTGATCATGTGTCCCTGGTACACTTGTGCGATGCACAGGTAATAATTATATAAAATTATAATCGTAACTTCACTTTGTAAACCGCCTTTGGATTTTTAGATTAATAGTTTAGAGCCTAACTTTTTTTTGTAATGTTATTTTATCAGTATGATTATATCGTTTTACAAGTACAGGACCTTGCCATGTCCAGAGGAATTTGTGCCAGACTGGCTTCCAATTGGACCAGATTAATGCATCGTTAAAGTGCAAGGCGCATCAGCTTGATGCACATCACGAGTGCAATCAATTCGGGAGCCCGAACATCTTAAAAACGACCAAATGAGCGCCGTTCCCGTAATTTTACGACTAAACTTATTTCACAACAGTGGAAAACAAGCGTATGGTCTGGCTGATAAGCGGATACCGTAGCCTGGACACTTGTAGATCACTAGAGGGGCATAAGCGCGTTACCGACCGTTTATTATGTATATTAAGTATTACATGTTGTGATAAGGAAAATTAACCCATGTGAAATGCCTGGAAAGTTTTAGTAAAGTGGAAAGTAGATAATACATTGAATACCTAGTCGTTTATCACAATAATAGCTTGTTGATAAAGTCTGTATTCAAATCAAGCAAAAGTTTCCAGGCGCTCCGCTTTTCAAATAAAAAGTTACGCAACGATTCTATTTTTAGACGCACTTGCACTTCAATAAAATAAGTGTTGACAGATCTTGAAATAGTCGCTTATTGATTATAAACGGAGGAGATAAGGCTATTTATGAATGCATAAATAAGATAGAAGGCCGGCTCCCACGCAATACATCGAGGTAGGTCGGGACAAACATACAAATTAACCCCAACGCCACCAATTAACAAAAAACTGTTTTTTATCACCCAACTAAATTTAATAGACCGTTTTATAAAGCTGTAAAGATTCTTAGAAACTTATTAGTCTTATTACTCAGACACTGGATACCTAATTCGTGTTTTCTGTTATTAAAACATCATAAATGATTGATGCATTATTCGGTCGGATAGCCGACCTTGCTAATTCGATCATTGTTTTCGCTTGTTTGATCGTTTAGCGGTCCATAATCGCTTATTATACCTAATACATTGTTCACTTATTTAATCAGATTGCCTTTATGTTCTGTGTTTAAATTTTGACGACAGTATTGAAAACAATAACTCGTAAAATTAAATTGTATTGTTATTAAATGCACCACATTTGTACCTAAGGAGTTTTGGCTACACACCTAGATTTTTTCTCACAAGCGGTTCGTAATATGCTTATGTACGATTGTACATGTACCTACCACCAGCAAGGCATAAAACTGATTGAGTGACGTTTGTATCCATTTACTTCGCAATGTTATCGTACATACGCCACCAGGGCGGCATGGGCAGCGAGAGTGCAGAGGTTATGAAATTGCGTGCGACCGCAAGGCATCCGGCGGACAAAGACGCGCGCGCCGGACGAAAGCTCCGGATGCGCGTAATGCGCTGATATTGGTGTGCGCGGACGCGTAACTATACGTACTACTTAGCCCTTATTGGCCGACAAGCTTCGTGGCTTCCATTTTGGGTCATTTATTTCACCGTTGCTTTTTTTTATTATGTAGTCATTTCCAGTATCCTTCCAATCTCTTGACGTCCGCATAACAATCTATATCAAGGGATTCTTTCATTTCACTCAAGTCGTTGACTTATTACTCGGTCTCGGACAGTTCAATATGTCATAACGATAATAATGTTATTGTATGCTCCGTCGCTATAAATTAATAAACACGACTGCTCTCGTTAAATCGATTATCGCCCAATCGTATTGTTAATTCGGAACGCGAGTCGGTTAACCGGTGAACTTGAATTTCGAATGCGCAAAAGAAACGAGTCCAAACTGGATAGCCGACCCTAACGCCCTTCGTTTGTTATGTCGCCCCTCGCTCCTTCGCTAGGTTTTGTAACGGTACAGCGTCACTTTCGGGGCCCAGTGCTGTCATTTCGACATCTAATAACCCCTGGTTCGGGCTAATAATTTATAAGGCGGTCGAGGCGACCGCTTTTTACCTCCGCCGCCGTCTGGGAATCCGCAACAAAGACTCCGTTTTGCATTCCGCGGTTCCACCGACCGATTCTACGTTTCGTTCGAATGTATAAATCGATGAGCTAAAAAATCTGTGCGTCACGTTCGGGGACGAAGTTTCCCACGTTAATCCTCGTCTAGAAAACTAATCAGTCTTGCTGAGCCCGCTGAAATGAGTTTCCTGTAGGGACGCGAGGGAACATACGTTGAAACGACGTATCCAAGGTACACGTACCCGGTGAAATAAAGACCATTCCCCATCTGAATTCAAACTTCCATTTCTGTTATCAGGACTGAATCGGCAGTTTCGGCAATGCGCCCGTTTGACAATGTTTGTGCGTGAGTCGTGTGGTTATTATGCGTATGTTTCCCCTTTGTCCGCGCCAGGGCTCATACTCTGGGGTACAGTTGCGTGCGTGACCTACTTTTGGCACCATAAAGTGCCCATCAAATTTCGTCTCGTCGGTTTCGGGTGAACTCGGGGTTGTTGCTTTTTTAAGTTTACACGGGCCCGTTGCATTCCCCCGTTTACGAGCGACTGACCGGTGCTCGCAGAGCTCGTAAAAGATCAGATTTTATTTCTTATTGTTCGCCTTTCGCGAAATCTAATTGAAGGCGGCAAGCGACCACCGCAACCTTTACGCGTTTTTAATTTTACTGCCCGGGACTTATGTCCTGCCAGTAATCAACCGGCGGAATTGTTCATTGCTTTTTATCACGTAGCGGCCTTAAACTGTTTCGTGATGATATTGACGCCCGACTGCCATCCAATATAGCCGCAATCTTTACAGATGACTCTTTAAATGGCTTATTTACTCGTATACTGGGTCGAAGCCACATTTGGACAGAATGTATCGAACTGCATCAAAGCTACAATATACGATTTGCGGTTGTTCTTTTCAACAGGGTCCGCAGAGGTGGTAATCAAGCTTAATGATGATAATGCCGCGTCTCCGGCATCTGCCGTCAACTCGTAATGTTTTCATCGTTCCCTTCAAGTCTTAAAATAAACATGAAATTGTCATGTAGGCACAGTAAACTTGAATGTATGCAAAAACGCCATCTGGGCTTTGCATGTCCTCAAGTCTATTTATTTTCATTAAGTTACTTGTTTTGGAGGCTGGCCGGTAATTGAACCACGTCGAGTCGCTACATCCATTTATCGGCTTATTAAAACCCGATAATTGGCACAAATTGGATGTAATTTAAGCCTTACTTGTATAATTTATCCGTACCATTAATACGACAAATGACAAAAAGCAGATAAATAAATTAGTATATTTTTCACCGCGTTTCGAATAAAATACATCCTTATATTCGAGTACAAGATAAACGACATGATATGGCATAGGCGTCGTATTGCCAATAGGTTACCTGCAAAGTATGATAAATTATTTTGAGAGTCTACCGCGAATCCGCGAAATTTCATATTAACATTACTCTGTACTCGCTATACATTACCCGCCTAAAGCCGAGATGCAGAAATTTTATCATACAATTGTTCGATGTACATCGATGAAGGCGAATCACTCACACGGGTGTTGGAGCGGAGCGGCCGTGGGGTCCACAATGTTTAGTGTTTGCGCTGACCCCGGCTAGCTGACTCACTTAGTATTCGCCTCCAGTGTAAGTGCGTCACGCGCCTATCGGAAACGCTAACGGCTGAGGCGTATTTAAATATACCCCGTCCAGTTAACTACGACCCTTCATTCCACATATATTTCTGCTAATCAAGAACAATGACTGTCTGGAGTCGGTCACGTTGAATTGGCTACAATAATGACTATTGCTGAGCATGACAGCAAAGAGTAAAAATTGTCGTGTGGATTCAAACTGCCTCTGCAAAGCGCGATAAAGGAATTGCTAAATTCCATTTCGAAATTTAAATTTTGGAGCGCGACACAAAGCTTTTAATATAATAAGCAGTCGCTGGTTACTACGTCGGCCAAACTGTGTCAGCATGCTCAAAAAAAGGCGATAGGCGATTTATTATTGTGCGCACAATCATATATAGTGCTTTGCGCGTGCGTTTCCTCGGTGTTTGACTGTTTGTATTGCGACTTGCGACGCACATCTCGCTGGATGTTTACTGAAATTCCATTTTTCTCGAGACAAAGATCGTGCGTGAGTAAATTTGAGGTAAACTGTATGTTTTTTCACCGTATTGTTCGCGATGACGTACTGTTCGCTCGTAAGACTCGAGGTAATCAAATGAAAACACTACACGCGTTGTGGTAAAAGTCCTTTGGTAATGCCCATTGTTTTACTCTCTCGTTTATCGAAATAACCTTAAGGCAATAACAATACAATTCCTGACAAAGAGGCAACGCCAGCAGCGTGCTAAGCACACATTTACCCGGGTACCTATTGACCGTAGTCTGTAAATTAGTAAATTTCTATAATATTACTTTTTATATTTGTTATATAAATAAAAAATCCATTTTACTCCTGACTTTGTACATAACGCTATTAGGTATTTTGTGATGTATCCACGTACATTGCTTTTCGTGTAAAGAAAAAAAAACTGTTCTGAATACATTATCAAATACATAAATGTTTTGTGCCGTGCATTTTTTTGATAGACAGACCTATTTAATGTTAATGTCTCTAAAACATAATATCCAATAGTACCTAAGGTATATATAACGCACTCTGACTCCTTAAAATAGTAAGTTATAAAAGTTGTATAAATGTGTACTCAATACCTTTTATTTCTTTCGCAGGTAATAATCGAGACGTCGAAGATTTGGTCCTATAAAAACTTGTAAGTTATCCAAATCTTATTGGAAAAACAAGAGAAGAATTTCGGCCCTTCTGAAGAATCCCTATTCATTCCTAATTCCCGTCGCGGAGTAAGGAATATTAATGAGAATAAAACGTTTTACTGAGACAATACTCGGGTTATTCAATTTAAAATACGAAATCACTTCAGAATCAATTATATGCCTTTGTTAATGCATCTAATACCTTTAAACGAGCAATTCTTGTATGTATATTTATTTATTTATATATTTCGGGGATCTCGGAAACGGCTATAACGATTTCGATGAAATTTGCTATATGGGGGTTTTCGGGGGCAATAAATCAATGTAGCTAGGTCTAATCTCTGGGAAACCGCGAATTTTTGAGTTTTTAATTTTGATATGTTTTCCCAGATATTTGTTTATAATAGCTATACCTATACTAGTAGGTCCTACTATGTCCTACCATGGGTTGTTTATTCGGGGAGTTATTTCAATGCTTAGTCAAATTTTGCGAGGTGAATATACAGTATGTTGAGCAACATTTAGGTAAGTACTAATGGGACCAACATCAAAGTCGCGACAAAAAAGTATGTTTCATATCTACTTAGTATACCTACATCTCGTCTGATCTGTTCAAGTGTTACGTTTTATACATATGTATATGAGAGCCAAATATTTTTTTCCGATTTAGAGGCTGGTCTCATCTCGTAAAATACGGCTAAGTGTTGAAAAACGCCCTGTAACCCCTCCGACTAAATTAAACTCAGTTTTTTTTAGGAAGGTAAAAGCGTCTTATAGGTATTTCAAACAATATTCCTAGATTTCTTTCTTAGCTGTCTGTCCGTCTTTTTGTGTTTGACCCAGTTCTGATTATCCGAGTAACTTAAAATTTGTCACGCGCGCCAATTCGCAATAAACAAGAACGCATTGAACACAGACCATAAAATATGTATACAAAAGGAAAGAATACTTTAAAGCCATACAATTATTATCAGACCCTAAACTAGGGTTTTCTTTTCTTCTTATGAACATTTTAATTTAATTCTATTTCAAGCATATTTGCACACGTTCCCTTAGTCAGATTATAATATAAGACTAGATATGATAGGAATTAAGCTGGATGACTGGAAACTGGTACCTACCTAGTTAATTGATTTAAGTCGCGATCAAATAAAATGATTACTTGGTCATACATATAATGGCTCCTCTACACGTTGGCCCAACCTATTGGTCCAATATGTTGGGACAACGTGTAGAGGGTGTATTGGTGTCGGTTGGCTTATTGCTATCTCATTCTACCGCATGGCTGCGTCACTTCATAACTCCCTAGGGAGAACGCTTTTTCTATAACTCCCGCTAAACCTGCGTGCAATTCCACATTTACTGAGCGAGTGTGATGAAAAACATATAAACGATGCCTTACAAAATAATACGGTGCAAATATATATGTACATATATTATTGACGTCTACTCGACTTGGTGGTTAGGAGGCTAGCTCGAACATCTGCTCCCAACGTTCCAATCCATCGGCCTTTTGTTCCCCACTCATTTATTAACGTTCAACACGAATCCGTCTTATAAGAATCGATCAGATCGTTAACACGAACTACCTATCAAACTCGTTTGGACTTATTATCTTGTATCGCTTATGTTCAAATAGAAAAAAGGCCATATAATTTTCAATAGCACTACTATTAGCAACCGACCTATTCAAGTTTTGCCGCCGAATCATGTGTCTTAATTGTATCTATCATGTTAAATAGACCTAAAAATAGACTGCGCAAACTTTTTAAAAGCTCTGTAAACACGAAAGTATCCCAATATTGCATCATCTATTCGAAGAAGCCTCACGCGCCGCGAGTAATTGCGCTCCGAACTGACCTAGGCCACAGCACTTTCTTCTAAACTCAAAATGTAACCGTAACTATGATGGCGGCGATTTCCGGCGCCCGTGACGTCACACGCCCGCCGGTCGCCGCCCGCTGAGCGCGGCGCGAACACTCGCGCGCCGCGCCAGCGCTCACTCCGACGACGCTTACTTTCGTTCACTTCCAATTTCGATGCTTTAAATTCACCTATTTTGTATTTAAATCAATGCTAATTCGGCTAATCGAGAACGTGCTCCTTAATATATTCAGCTGGCAAAAATTACATGTATCGAATGCCACTTATAATGCGAAATAAGAGCAAAATCCTGGGTAATTTTTCACACGATACGGCGCATAGTTGCCCTAAGCGCGGGGTGAGCGAACTCGCGCAACCTGTAATTTCGGACCGCAAAAGGAGCAAAACGCATCGAGATTGGTGATTAAAAACCTTTGTCGGGTCTACTAATATTTATATTTTCGCGATTCGCCCGACATCTAATTGGCCGGCCGTATATTTGATGTAGGTGCGCGACCGCGACCACACCGGCGCTTCATTAGTTTTCCTGGTAGAGAAATCATAAACTACTCAGTTTTTATGGAGCTCGTATATGTCGAACCGTGACCGCTGACCGTGCGAATCCGCCGACAAACAATTTATTTCGGCGCGTCCCGACGACCTAGTACATATCATAAAACATTTACTAGAAGTATCGGCAATAAAATCCTTAATGATTCAGTAAGCATTTTTTGACAGCTATGGTCAAAATTAAAGTGACCTGGTTTCGTAAAATTGCATTAAATTAAAGACGAGGCGAGTCTCCCGCCGGCAGGCGCATGCACATTGAAATGCTTGATTGACACCCGCATTTTGGTGTCGTCTCTCGCATTAATTTGACAGCTTCAAACAAGCGAATTGCGATACCAAACCAAGGCCAGAACCAAGAATTTCATGGGAAATTGAAGTAGGATTAATTGAAAACATTATCGTCATTTTTAAACCCATTATCTCGACTTCGGTATGTTAAAAATAGCAAAATTACAAGTTATCGCAGGTGGCATGAGTAACTAGTTTGAACTGGCGGGAACTCTCGCTCGCCCAAGGTCTGGGATATTGAACCTGGCCGGTGCAACAGCACTGCAAGGTCCGCCGCGAAAGGGACGGATGCTATCACTCATTGTTATGGGGGAAATGTCGCGGCCACACGCGCGCTCGGACCTTCGGTTCCTAATCCGCTCTAAACAGAAATAGCGAGAGGATGAGACCTACTTCCTTGAACGAACGAAGTTAGAAATTGCATTAAACTTGACTGAACAAAGTGTTTCAAGGGAGGGGCGTGCTGACGCATCCGTCTGCACTGTCGTGTCCTTTTTGTTAGTGAGCTTTCGTTCGTTGTTTAAGCAAACGTTTATGCCAATATTAATCAGAAGTGGCGCAATTAAATCCGCCGGTCGGACCGGTCTGCCGCCATTCGTATGTTCCCACGCGGTTGATGTCATTTTAATTATGAGCGGCCTTGGGCCAGGGATATCTGGGGTGGCTCCTGGGACCACTGACCCACTGGCTGTGACCGGATTCCTGTCGGTGGTTTTCGCCTCGTCAGCGCGTTCCGCGCCGCCGGCTCCGAGGAAAACGCGTTAAGGCTATATGATGTGTATAGCGCCTTTTGGTTCTGGTTCTGGGTTAATGTAACGTCGCGCTCAATGAACACTACTCAATGATGGGAAATAATTAACTGTCGAAGCAGTTTTTCATGGCCTTAGGGTCATGATGTGCTTAGGCACATCATGACCACAAGCACAGGGTTTTACAAAAGTCTGCACTAGCCTATAAATTCCCATCGAACAGGAAGCGCAGGAGTAGCCACAAATCGAAGGTAAACGTCTTTAGCGTTCATTGGCATTAATAAGAATTAATAACGTTCGGTTTTGGAATGTTAGCGTCATCCATCCGCCTCCCGCGGAGATGGCGTGAACTCTTTATCGGTCGATACCGCACTTTATGAACAGACCCAAAGTCTTAATAACAATTTAGGTCCTTTTTTGGGCAATATTGCCCCTCCATCAGTAGCTTTCCGACAACTTCGTCAAAGCAAATTCTAAAGACATTCAAAACAAGTATTCGCAACATATTGAGTCTTAATAATCGTTTATGGTTGACCAAGTTTGTTGTTGAAACCTCTACTTGTTTGGGCTGCGTTTTAGGCATATTTTACTGTAGAAACATCATTCGTAAACGTCGATTGCCGCGGCGTCAAAACAACCCGCAATGTTCTACTTTCCGAACATTCCTATCAGCATATTGTACCGAATATTCCGTTGCGCAATATTGTACACAAGACGCTTTGAGCTTCGACCACGTGTGGCTGCTAACACGAGCTAGTTCAAGTTCTCACGACGTCACGGTAACGAGTGCGTTCACACCCGTGCTGCTTTACTTCAGAACCAAAAGGACGTAGCATGAAGTTGGAACACGTGACATACGTCGTTCTTGTTCGATGAGGGAAACGTAACCAAGCCCCGGCCGTGTGTCGGCCGCTGCTTATTTATACTTGGCAAACACTCCAGATAAGCGCTGAACGGCGCGCCTGTACTTCCCACATCTGCCGCGACCTTGGCTCCTGGCTTGTGTAACTTCCTTATCAGTCACGCTCCCCTGGTACCGCCGCCGCTGCTTACCGGCGAATCTCACCAGGTTTTCCGGTGTCGATAAAACTTTATCAGACAGATGTCGAAAGGCCGAAACCACGTGAGATCACGATCCATAAACTGAAGTTATTGACGACTTTCATCGTAAAGCGCACTAATAAACCAGCTCCTCCTCGTTAACATAATTAGAGATTTCGGCACCCGTGGACCGGTTTCGATATCAGCTCTTTTGTGCCTTTTATCGTGCTCTAAATCATGAGCGTCGAAGTTTAGCGAAACCGAAAGTGTGTGTCGCTTGTAGTCGGTCGTCGAGGGCGGAGGAACATCGCCTCTGTCGCGTGCCAGAAAAGCCCAAAACCCGTTGAATTACAAGAGCCCAGTGGGACAGCGGAGACCGTTTTGTTGACACTAAGAGCGATGTGGGCATGCGCGGTCCTTCCGTGAGTTTATTATTCTGATTATAAATTAAACTGCTCGTTAATCGTCCCTTTAATCCGTCTGGCCGTTGACTCCGGCAATAGCTCACTCGGCCTCGAAAGTTGGTAAATCTAATGAATGCGTTGTGTTTGTTTATATAAGAAAGAAGTTACAAGTTGGACGCTGGGCACAGTCCCGGAGAAGGACTTAACTGGTTTAGTTTTGTTAGTTATTATGCATCGTTTAGGGCTCGGATGGTACAATGGTGGTCGAGTCACCGGCGCGGAATGTGGCTGCATCTCGGACAGCCTCCGAGCTCGCATTCACTCTTTCCCTCGGCTAGTACCCTAGTCCGCCGCTCGGTAGATATCGACGTGCGATATCTTTTTTATGCCTTATTGTTAGCCTCCAAATGATACACTCCTTGAATATTTAGCCATATCCGCTGACTTCACCGCTTATAAAAAAAACGCGAATAATTAGTCAATAAAAATTCCACCGATTATATAGTTGTTACACGGGTGTTACGTAATTGGAGTAAATGACCTAAGAGTTAGTGGTCTCGCCGAAGGTCTTGGGGACCTCATGGGGTTGACTTGCCTCACATGGTGCAATTAGGGTCCATCTTCTGAGCTAGCGTAGCATGACGTAGTGCGATGTAGGGCGTCAGAAAACGACTGAAAACAAAAGCTGACAACCTACAACAATTGACAACAATGAAGGGTAATAATTTTGAATTAGCGTAATAATACTTCGGCAACATTTCTCTTACTAAAATGCGGTAACGATTGTATCGCTATTGAAATATTGTTTGTTTCCATGGCGGCTCAAGTAGAGGTGGGGCGTGGAGTGTTCAGTTGCAGGCGCGCGTTGAACGCTGCCCTTGACCGAGCGTCGAGTGTCGAGTAAACAAATTGAATGAATCGCGTAGCGTATGAGCCATTCACGTGAGCCGTTAAGGCATAATAATTCAGCGAGTGTGGGACGTACGTACAATTGCGACTGGCGGGCGCATCCATACCACAACATTCATAAATCAATTTAAAAAAACGCATTACTGTATACCTTGACTTTTAATGCAAAAATTTCATGTTTATATGAGCATCCAACTGATCCAACGTCTACCATGAATTTCTCGAAAGATTGTCACCTCACGCTCGATGTTTGAATACATGCTGCTCACAGCTCAACCCGTCTCGATGTATCGATGCCTCTTTGAGCTCTCTTTAAACTGCAAAAGTAGTCCAATTTAGCCGTTCTGCATATGTTAACATCGCGTACCTGCAAAGACAGTGGTAGAGTTGTGTGACTTGTGTGGGCCGGCGGAAGTGCGCGTCACGGCTCGCGGCGCGGCGCCCCTGCCTCAAGACATCGATACTCGCAAACACTGTTCCATCTCATTTGCGGCCATCTCCGATGTTTACCTCATTCTAGTGTGCTCGTGAAAGAATGTCAAATCATAATAGAGAATATGGGCAAGTACTTACTTAAGAATCTAAAATTGCTTTGCAAAGTACTGTGAAACAAATTGGTCTGGGATAAAAATAAGTAACAAGAAACTTAATAATGGTAGGGCGGAGATATTGTCACGCAACTCGGAGCACATAACTGCGGAAGAGTGTGGGGTGCAGCACGCCTGTAGACAAACTCGGTGCATCGTGCATTCGAGCCTCGGCGAGCGAGCGACGCGCTGGAGCGCGGGTCGACGTTCGCCCGCTCGACCGATCGCCGCCGAAGGTCAAGGCTGCCCGCCAGCGATCGAGATCCTACTCCGAACGCGCCACTAGTACCGCCGCAACGAAAGAAAAAGTGACAGCCCAAACCTGAATAGAATGCGAGGACGAATAAAAATGAAAGCACTGTTTACCTTATGCGCGCCTAGTACTCGCCCCAAATAACTAGTTTTTTTTATTGATTAATCTTACTTCTAAGTACGGTCGTAAAGCACAGTTTTTGCCGCGATAAAGCTGGACGTTTTAATCGATTGTTAGTCATTGCTCGTTTATTCTTATTAGTGTCGAGCGGAGTGCGTGCGAACATCGCGATGGGCGCAGATATCCTGCGCGTTAGGTCACCGCGGCGGTCACTGAACTCTTCCTGATTTGTGTACCAATCAACATAGATCAATTAACCTATTTATGCCGGTGCAGCGCGAATTCGATACTTACAATCGGGACATGAAATGGGACGTGAACGTCGATGTGGGCCGAAAAGGGGACCTAATGGTTCGGAGCGATGGCGTGGAAACGGATCGCATTTGAGAAAAAAACTAATTTCTGCGAAGCTCCGCCGGACCGGTCCGGCCACTTATTTTGTACTTGTTACTGGCTTTGTCTCGGATCTCGAAACTGTATCGCATTATGCCGCCGCTCCCTAATTAAAATGTTCCGAATTGGATCGCTCGTGGTTATGTTTACGATCTGTATCATTTTTGTTTAATGGGTTATTTCGCCTACAACCGCTGCTAATTACGTCTGATCATCAGTGTCTAAGCTCGAATGGGTTTTGATACCTACTGGTTATTTTCCATTAAGAGCGTTTAGAAGAATGTATTGGATAAGTTTTTGTTTCTTTTTCTAGTGATGAAGCCGTTTATGAGTCGTGGATAGCTCGTAAAACCTGTGCGTGTGATCGATTTGGGCAGCAGACTAATTTGGTCACAGTTTAACGCAATTCACCACGCATCGCGCCTGAATAGCCCGAGGACCCAACACCTAAGAGCTTGATACGAAAACTATTGATCAAGTAAAATGTACTATGTACATATATCTCATAACGTGGAAACAATTCGTATCAAGTGGTTACTTGTTAAATTTCAGTATTATTGAAGAATGTTTGAGCTCGCTAAACATCCTCCGCGTCTCCAAACGCCTCAAACCCGCGCCAGGCGTAAACATCAACTCGTCAGTCTTTGAATTCCTTGCCGAGTTAGACCTAAAAAAATATAATCATGCTATTAAAAAAAAGTACACATTCTTCCTCTTGCAAACATTAAGCCTTATCTTTGTTTTGTAGCCTATCATGACCCATCAGAACAGCCCTAACATCACGAAGAATTGTGATAAAAACACAAATTTTAATTGTGACAGGTGGACTTAATAAAATTGACGGCCAAGTCAGCTTCTCAGGGTGTTAAGTTGTGCCTTTCGATAGTCCTATGCTGTTGTGGTCTAAACAATTTCGTCTACATAGCTCAGGGCCTTCGCATGGTCCTATTCATAGTCCCGTCTCGGATGCACCTAGCCCGTCTAAACTCTAAATGTCACTCGGTCCCGAGTCCGCATTTACTCGCTTTAAAATAGACCGTTCGCGTTCATCAACCTCTTGCATTCGTCACCGGTCCGCGCGCCGCTGATGACCTTTTCCATTGCCGCTAATGATTTAAACAACATACGTAACCCACGTACATACCGCGCCATGCACTAGAAACATAGCGACACACTCACCTTCGCTTCATAGATCTGAAAACTTTTTCATACGTCCCCTCGCTCTGACGCATTGAGGTTACTAATATGTAGTTGCGCTGTAGGATAAAGTTCCCCGGTAATTTGTGCTGTCAAATCAAACTCGAAACTAATTGAGTGTTCGTTTCAAATGAAACCGCTAAAGATACGCTGCAATTTCGACCCGTCATAATGACGGTGCAGCAAAAAATGTTGACACCTTCCAGAGGTAAAAAATAAATGTCGATTATGCATTTAATCTCGAGCGAATCAGTTACGGTTAGCGAATTGGAAGGTTTTACGTGTACCGAGTCCGGGAGTCAAAGGTCTCGTAATATGACAGTGTTTGTAAACATCCCGCATAATTTACACTTTTTCCGTGGCGGCGCTCCAAACAGCTGCTTTTTATTATACAATCCGAGTTTTATTACACCCACGCCATCTATCTAGCGAACCGGAAGGCGGTCATTGGGCTACGCGAATGCCATTCGCTTCGACACCGATGTTCGTCTATTCTGTAAACATATGTTTTCTATCCTTCAGTAGGTATGTGCCGTTGGGAAAGCGCGCCGGCCAGCGTTAGACATCGACATTTGTGCGAGTACCTTGTTATTTAAAGCGGCCTGACAGGCGCCAACTTTAGATTAGGCTGCCCTCATCTGCATTCAGCAGCGTTATTTGCGGAGCTAATATCGTATCCATTCAAGTCCTGGTCAGTTGAAACGGCGTGATCGGCGTTCTCGTTATGACAGTTAAGTTAATAAGGTTTTTTATTAAAATTGAAATTGTTTATGAGCTGTAGGGTTTAACGTATGGCTGATGGTGGCGATAATGAAGATCTTAAGCTCGGGTTTCGCGAGCACGTCGTAAAGGCGAGTCACCCGACACATGCCGCCGCGCTGCTTTTAAAAGTCGTATGTGTTTTGGAGTTGAGGTTGCGCGTACGATGTTTTGGAGTTCTTATGTTCGGATGCGATTACTACCGCGCCCATGGCTCCTCAGATTCCGCTTTAGTTTAGGCTGTACATACCTGGGCAGCCATGAACTGGTATCGCTTTGTTTACTTCGTTACTCTCCGTAACTTTATCCTGCTGCCTGACCTTTGCCATTTTTCGCTACGCAAAAACACAAAGGCATATATTGCCATAATAAATCGAATCGCTCGATCATACGAATGCGTTGTTCGATATTCCGTAAGTACAACTTGATTTAAACACACAATAACATGGACGTCTTAAATCTTATTAAAAGTCTTTACTCGTCTGACCAGTATCGGATTTATTTCAAGACGTTCGAGTAGGTGGTACTATTTTGCATACGATTATTAATTTTCGATGTGAATGCGAAAGTAAATTTGCTTTTCATACGAAGATGTCAGTTATAATAAGGTAGGTTTTTATTTTGCTTGATAAAAATGATATAATAAATAATAGTTATAAAAAATCATTTTTCTTAATCTTTGTTGTTTAGAACAAAGTACACACAAGTTTCTAAGGCATTGCAATTGTTATGTAATGTTTTTTTCATTGCCGCTTGACCAAACTGCCAAAATAGCTGGTGTGAGCTGTATTCACAGAACAGTGGCTGTATTAGAAGGATCTTGCTTAGCGCGGAGGAGTAAGAAGCGGGAAGGCCTCCCAGTAGGACACAGACATGCTAAATATTCGACCAACACGTTTCATATATGTTCCCATTCCCGCGACAAGACAACTGCATCCACACGTGTCTCTGCGGGGGCGGCCACGCTTATTCCTTAAATATTCGCGAACGCATCCATCACTCCAGCTTTCTTTCCGGCCAGAAACGACTTAGGGTCTTTCTACACCATAGTTTCTGAACCTACTCTTTGCGATTTCAATAAGCAACGTCTCGATCTGCTACTTGAACTCGCTGGAGAATATATGGTACTTAAGAGATATGTGTGCGTAGACCCTTAACCGTATACCTTTTTATTTATCTATACCATTGTTATAGCCCAAGCCCTCTCGTGAATGAGAGGAGGCCTGTGCCCAGCAGTGGGACGTATATAGGCTGAATTATTATATATACCATTGTTATATCTTTCGAAGCGCTGGTAAACAGAGACGCGCAGTACATAATATGATACCTACTGGTATAAAGCTCGTTGAATCATCATTCGATGGAGCAGGTTAACTAAAACCCGGAGAAACATCTAATCTATCTTCACATCTTGGCAATGATCGTATAAATCATTTTTTTACAAAGCTAGCATTATAATCTGTGAAGCAATCTCATGTGTACAACTTACGCGCAAGTTAATGTGAACGGAGGTCGTAAATACGTCGCGTACACGTATAAGTACATTGTATTACGTATGTATGTATGTGTGTCGTCTGCGAGTCCGTCTGGCGGAGTTTGCAGATTGAACAAGATCATCCACTTTGCAATTTACACTAACATATTTAATGCATATATCAGTTATTTTACAACGCACCTACCGTAACTATCATTAGAACTTTTTATTCTTCAACACGAATAGGTTACTAGCTAAAAATTTACAAACATTGCTGAGACACTCAGCTACTTTGATCGTTCCTTGTAGTAGTAGAGGTCCAAGAGCTCAGAGGTCATATACCTCGCGAAATCTGGACGTAAAACTGAAAGACGACAGATCGCAATGTGTCACGATTTGTATTGTCTTATTGCAAATTTTAAAAGTTAGTTCTTTCTCGAGTCAAATTGAGGCCCGGAACATGTATAATATGTATACTGATGTTGACCAAATACTGTGATACGTACAGTCACCTGCAATAATATGTTACTCTTCGGAGGCCGCAAAAATATGTGACACGCTCTCATGGCTCTGCAAATAAGATCGTGTCAGATATTTTTTGCGGCTTTGGTTGTGTAACATATTATTGCAGGTGACTGTACCGAAAATTATTTCGGATGGAATTTACTTATCATTAAAGGACAAATAAAATGAAGACATAAAAATCCTTTTTAATTACTTAAGGTCAATATTTTAATAGCTTTACGACGTTCGAGAAGTGGATACGATTAAAAATGCATAAAATGCTTCATTATTTTATATTTTCGATTAAAGTCACCTCCCGCGAAGTGTTTCTTTAATTTAAATTATTTGAAAAAATAAATTTATAAGTGGAAAAAATACTGTCTTGGGTGAGACTTGAACTCACGGCCTCTGAAGACTCACCCAAGACAGTATTTTTTCCACTTTTAAATTTATTCTAAGCATAGCATCGTTCGCAGACGTTTCAGATAGTTAAAAATTAAAATTTATATGAAAATAATACTAAATATTCAAGGTAAATGCAGTAAGTGCATATTACGTTCTTCAGAAAAACAATCCAGGTCACTATTACTACTTATTTATTCGAAGCATCAAAACGAATAAACTAAACAACCGGCGTATTATGGATAGCTTTATCCATCTTTATCCACGTGATAAAATAACTGTCACTTTTTAACACCGTGGGATAGAAAGTGACGGACACCGTTTTATCACGTTGTCACATAGACAAGAACGACCATCATATCCGCTGTAAGTGTACTTACGTACGCAACTGGCAAAATGAGCGTAATCGCGTAATCTCGCGTCGTTAAAGCATTCTTTTTCTTCTAAAGTGTTTACACCTAGGTGGTCAAAGTTTTTTGCCGATGGAATTTTTTTGCCGTCTAACGTCTGACAGATCGGTATTGCCCGATCGATCGCTAGATCTGTTGGAGGTGTAATCGAACCCATTCACAAGCCACTCTATTGTAGATGGATGCTAGTCGTAGACACGTCTACACAATTTATGGTGTTTCCAAGTCAATCTTTCCAAGGTGCAACGTATGTATCGATTTTACAAAAGATTATTCGTAGCAGGGTCTCTTTCGCATTTTTTAATGCAAGATATTGAACCTTTCATTTTATAACATGTAAGATATTGATTTTTTTCTAGATATGTAGTAAATATATCTACAAAATGTGCAAAGTTTTTATGATTGTCTTGTAGTCATATCATTTTAATCTTTGCCGAATCAGATCCCAAGTTCAGAGAAATAATGAGTCACAAATACGAAATTGATGTTGATGAATATGACTCAGTGCATGTTGCATCTACGCGACTGCAGTTACAAATAGACGGTGCCTATTTAGTATTTACTATCAACTATTATTGATCATACGAGTATACCTGAATATATTCGTATTATTAGCATGATCAGTAGATTCAGTAGCCACAATGATTATATAAAAAAGTTTTATTGGCGGTTTCTAATCTTTGTTTTTTGAGGCGTCATAAATGCCAATACATTTAATAACGTGATTTCGACATTAGGCATATAGCGTCCCTCTTAAGTGCAGTGTGACCGAAAAGCGTTCGGATTAATATTAAAAGCAATATCACAATTTTTAGGGTTCCGTACCCAAAGGGTAAAAACGCGACCCTATTACTAAGACTCCGCTGTCCGTCTGTCTGTCTCCAGGCTGTATTATAATATAATAACTTCACCGTATCTGCGATTTACTGGATCTGCGCGTGCGTTGTAATCGCACTCTCGTGCAGGTCAAAGCCGAATGGCCAAGGCCGCGCGTGGCGCGTGACGTCAGCGACCACCCCGGCACCCTTGATTTGACAGAACATGTTGGGGTGATTAGATTCTAAACGGTAACCCATACTAATATTATAAAATAAATACATATATCGGAATCAATTTTTTTTTTTATTAAAATTCATTCGCTAGACTCACAAAATGCTCCTGTCAAATAAGATAGAATGATATGAAAATAAAGCTTTTCTGTGCTCAGTGATCCTCGAAAAGCCCGTTTTTGGGACGTTGACGTCTCGCATGTAATCCTGGTATCAACGCAAGGTGCTACGCTGAATTACAAGAGCTGAATTTTATTGTATCAACATAGACGAATAAAACAGGACGACTCACAATGACTACCTAATACTTAGGGCATACTGAAAATTCCTGGAACTGATCACTTAGAAAAAATAAGTCGTCTCATATATCAGAATCCAGAAACTTTCAGTATGGCCCACGTACAGCATCGTGTTCCTCCGATATTCAGAGGGCCTACAGCCAACATCGATTTGTTTATTTAAGCGCTACCGCTGACATAAAAAAATTTAAAAACGTGACGCCCTGAGGCCTGATGTCTGAGGGCCTACGCCCTCAAGCTTCGGCAGAGGGCGTCACTAACGCTGCTGCATTGCTTTGATGTTCCTCGTAATAGAGCAAAACATGTCGAACCATCGTCGACTGAGTGACCCGGTTTTAAAAAAATTAATATGTCTGTGTCTCACGGAAGTTTTGTCATCACGACATTGTCAGTCTTCTAGTTCCTTCGTCCATGGCATCAATTAATCCAGACGTCTGCTTGTACAAATGTGACTGAACTTGAACGAACTAAACTGGTATGTTGACCTCGTGTACACGAATATAAGCTCGAAACATTTTCATTTTAGCTTGTCTTTTACTAAAACTTTGCCCTCGAAAAGTTTAATACGTTATACATAATAGTAAAGTAAAAACTTTCAATAATAACACTTTAAACTCTCGCGTTTTGTACACATATTTAATTACACAAACGGGTCTACCGCGATATAATTTCATTGTTTTTACCTTAAATTCCGACGTTTCAGCTGAGTTGCACCAGCTGTGGTCACGGAAAGACTGAAACGTCGGAATTTAAGGTAATAACAATGAAATTATATTTTTCAACTCTATTTAATTTAGAACTCTATCGACTTCGTTGGTTATTTATATCACGCAGAATACCTATTCAGTTAGTTACCTAAAATTAAATTACTTTAACGTGATTCTGTGCAAAAACTCAACGTTTATGCTACGTCGTGTATCTACATTGACATTGGATTTAAACTAGTTATGTAATGTCCAAGTTAGCTCACGTTCCCAGTTCTCGCGAACTTGTGACAGAGTATATTCATGTAAGTAATCTATCTTCTAACGTAATATTATCACTCGGTTTGCGCGCAAGAAATAAGTGACACTATAGTTCTCTACTACAGACTGTTTGCTAGTAGTTGTTGCATTGCATCTGAAGTTTAAACGTAGATCCGAAGATTAAGACATATTCTGGTGCCCGATTCTGATTTTGATTTCTTGTTCTGAAACAGTTATGGATTTGATCTGTGATCTATCTCCATAACAGTTTCAAAACAATAAATTAAAATCAGAATCGGGCCCCTGATATTGGTACTTTTCCGGATGCACCAAGATAATGTAAAGAACAAATAGTTTATTCATATATATGGTACAAAAACAAGTCAAAAAACAAAAAATAAAAATAACTTAGAATTACAATTAAACTAAATACAATCTATTCTAAAATCTAAAATAATTGTTTATATACTATTAACTTAACCTCAAAATTATGTCGCTTATTCTCAGAAGAATTAGACTATGATAAAGAGAGAGAAAATGTATTTATATGAAATAATAAGCCAGTCATGGAGTTTTGTAACGACCCGTACAAAACTTGTAAATACCCTACTGTCTGTCTATATAGTATGTTAGTAGCTAGCCGGAAACGGAGTCGAATACCTATGTATTCGGCAATGAAGCAGGTCATAGCACTGACTTATCAGCATCTAAACTACGTCGGTCATGGTGGCCTGGTCGGAGCGGCCGGCAAAACATTCCGCGAACTTGCACCTACTTTGATATGCCGACCAATAAATAAAATTATTGTTAAGGTGAGGTGGGGTAAGACTAACATAGTTTTGTTCGGGGCAAAACAAACAGTATAAGGATTCCATACAAGTGATGGTCTTACCCCGGTGATAGTTTTATCCCACCTTACCTTATGTGTATAGTTTACTAAAAAAAAATTTGAGTTACTTTAGTGTGGTTTATAACTTTCAGACTTTTTAAAATACATCGAACTAGGTATATATTGTATGATGTAGGTACACTCGCCATGAGATATATCGGAGCGGTCCAGGTACTTAAAAATATCTGAACATGCACTTTAAAGACTTGATAATAGAGGCATTGTTCAGATATTTGTGAACAACGTCGGCCGCTCAGATATATATGATAGCGACTGTACTTATACGTATTCTAGGAGCCCTATAGAAACTCTCAAAATACGCACTAATAAACAATATACGACTAATATCATATGGTTTTTGTCCCCGAATGTGTTTGCAGCTCGTGTCAATACCCGATAAGCATTATCGCTTATGAAATCTAAAGTGCAACGGTTTTCTTAACACGTTTCTTATTAGCCATTTAATCAATCGAGTAGTTTTCTTCATCCCGTTTCACTAGGTAGGTTCGTTTTCGTTACTTCATAATAACCCCAATTTCCAAAACCATAGGGGAAGAATTGTTGTATGAAAAAATACAACCTGTACGCCTAATCTCGTCTAAATCCTTTGATCATTTTCGCCTGAAACAGTAACAAATATTACTAACAGTAACAAAACTTACATCCGTCCTCTCAATCTTATTGTTAAAGGTCAAAAACTTAGATATGATGAAGCTAGTAGGATCAATGAAATGGTTATTTGGCAGCGCTTCCTCATTGCCCCGATATGCCTTCCACGTGCCAAGTAAGGTCGAGCATTTATTCCGCAAACGCGAATATTTCTCACGAGCATTTCAAATGTCGCCGGATTTATTTGGCAACTAGTCCAGTGTAAATGCTTTTGTTTAGAATACTTTAGATACCACAAACTGATCGTCTGTAAACCTTATTGTAACGAAATAAAGGCTACAAATGGTCAGTCAAAGTGAGTTTCTGTTATACCTACCTACTATAAGTATAGCATGAATAGCATCCTATGGCCAACACTTCTATACCGATTATTATTTAATACCTACTACTACAATGTAATTTAAACCAATTTTCAAATAGAACCAATAGAACAGCATTTGTTTTGTTTTGTTCAACCATATCACTATAATTTCAAATTCAACTGTCAATTTTCTTGTAGTACTAGGGAGGCATAGTCCGACAAGGAGTATGACTACAGTTCAGCAGGTAACAGGCGGTTATAAGCTAGGAGCATACTAACTGCTAGCTCAGTCGGTGATTAGTTAGCCGTGGTTCTGGCAGGGAGCCAAGCGGGGCACTTTAGAGCGTTCACCCAGGCATCACAATTGTTTTTATTTCGGTGCATTGCTGGGATATCCCAAATATTCAGGGTTCGCACAACGCATTTGCATAACGCTTAAACTTTATCTAACAACCAGTTTTACGACAATGATGATATAAAGATGTTTATCTTCGGAACGGTCTCGACGCACACTTGTCAAAAGTTTCGGTACGGTGCACTGACTTCTCTCGACTGTTCTACGCGGCACGTTTTAGAACGTTACTCGGTTCACACATAAATTAATAGCTGATAGAATTCGTGTTCCATTCGCGAATGTAATGATCTATTAAATGACGTAATGAAAGCTGATCCGTCGTAAATGGACAAATTAATTCGGTACAATGATTAATCATGTTCAGAAGCGATTCGACTTTTAAATGAAAGGTTTGACAGGGAACATCTTTATTTATGAGTGTTAAAAAGTATGTTTACCTATTAGTTATGTTTGACATTTGACCATGTTTCGGTCAAAAGCCGTTTTTGTCTGTCTTGATTTTAGCGCTTTCCCGGCAGTATCCTGAATGACCCTGCCATCTTCTTGGCTACGTAATCCCAAAAGAAATTACGAAGTCATTACTTCATTAGTCTTTCCTAAAATTTCTACTTGATCTGGATGATCGGAGAAATCTAAATGTATGGTATAAAGCTTTTGTCACTCATATCTATTATTTCCCTTGAGTATGTCCTTAATTCTATTGAAATTAATGCGAAATATCCGATTTTAAAACATCAATCAACACATCCTTAATCCAATCAATTCCGGTCGCTTATCACAAGCGAGCCATTAGCTCAGGACCAGTATAAGTGTATTCTCGTATACTACATACTTGTTACTGACCTCAGGGTCACGCTTAACTGGTCTACATTCAAACGAAACTCACGCGCAGCCTTGAGCGCCGAAATGAATGGGCACCACGTGTGGTGACGTCATGACGTATACAATTTACGCGATTATGTCGCGGTCGTTAATGAGGTTATCAATTTTAGGTATGAATGTACACAAAGTAATAAGTGTAAAAACAATCTTAGTAGCAAAACGTGGAGATTTAACATTCACGCAAAAAGCAACGAACGGATTAGCAATAAATAAAAATTATAGTAGAGCTAATGAGGTGAATATTTAAGTAAGGGTAACATTCCATTTCTGACCGCAGCTGCACTACTAGTACGATATGCGTCGGTGTTATTGTCAATTTCCATAGTAAAATGAATGGTAGTGCTGTCGTTGGAAATGGACTGTCACCTTAAAAGAAACAAACCCCTAGTAGCGCCCGTTCAAAAAGCAACCCCTCTAATTTATATTCATCAAAATCATAACATTTATTGCATACATTCAACGGTTTAACTATATCTATTTTCTAATTCGTCTCTAAAGCTCACTATCGTGGTTATATATACTATAGTGCGAGTCGGGTGTAACGACATTAGAAGTCCAAGGCCGACAGAGACGTGCAAAGTATGTACTTCCTTCTTGCTAATCGGTTATCCTTGTGTTCTAAAACCATTCCAAATCTAAGGTTAAACTGTAGGTTATAATAGAGATAATATCAGGTGAAGTTTTCTTAACCCCTTTATATATGACATACCTATCTACTAAGGATATCTTTTGACTCTCTTGCATTTTTTCCTAACATGCATCGAACTTAACTTTTCGCCTACTTAACACTAAGGTTTTTTACTACCTTCTCTTTGTAGAGTTAGGAGTGTTGCTCTTTGTACAAAAGACGTCAGACAGTTAAAAGTACGTTTTGAAAAGAGATAACCATGGCTATATTCTCATTGCCTATTTCGCGTAGACGAGCGTTCTGCTCAAGCTAAAGCCATTTTAAGCGAACACCGACATCCGATAACCATCGCGATAACGTTTAATTTGGTGTGACTCGATGCAAATGCTATTTAAGCGTTGGGTATCACAGATTACCGCCCAGGTGACGAGACAGGCCCCTCGGCCTTGCGATATGTATCGTCCATTATATTTATATTATATTATACATTACATGTTTTTATTGGCCTATCTGTTACATCTTAATCATGATTGACGTTTATTGAATTTTAATTCGACAGCAAAAACTAGGTACATATTTGTTTTGAAATGTTGCCCTTTATTGACAGATATTTACATACGTTAACATTATTACTACTAGAGTACTCGATAATAACTGAATGTTAGTTACTAATAATTATTTTTTCTTGCTTTCAGGTAAATTGGAGTGTATACGAAGAATCCTACAAGTATCTATAGAATATAATTTAAGTCATCGTTTCGACTTAAGCGTAAACTATTGTGACGTTTCTTCAAACAAAAACGTCACTTTTGACACTGACACATCTAATGCATATCGTTTCTAGATCTATTAATTGGCGTATCTTAAAGTTCGAATCGGTCCGATAGCTAGTTGCATATTGGCTGTTTTGAAGCCCTTGCTAAACCTAATTAACACTTTGCTAATAAGTACGCCTTGCGACACTCAGACGGATAAACACATTAGCATGACCATTCCTTTAGCAAAGTCGGTTAACTTTCAATGCATGGTCGACCGTGAAAATCGTTGCGAGTACTAGGCTCACATGAAATACAGGTGTTACTCCGGAAGCTCAATAAAAAACTTCGTTGATGCTTGTTACCGCGTCGGCATCCGCTGATACTTTCAATTTTCTAACTTAAAGTAACCGAAATGTCTCGAACGTTTGCTACAAAAAGAACAAGCACCAAAATAACCACACGTACCATTTCCCTTTCGTCAGATAGATGTCTATCTCCGGCGATTAGAGAAGTACGCACGGTCTCTTGTCTCGCTCGTACCCGCGGGAATCCCTAGACACCACGTGACAGCGTCTACTCACAGAACGTACCAACTCTACATACGGCGCAAATTAAAATAATGTTTATCGCTCACGAAACAAGGTCGCAATTGTCTCGCTACGAGTAACTCGGTTAAAGGGATCTCTGGAATGAGAACGAACTATTTACTCATTGCTTGCTGAGGATATTGAACTGTTAACTTTAGGAGCAAGGTACATATTGTTTTGAAGACATTTGTTTTTTGAAACACGCGTTCGATATTTGAAATTCCTAAACTAAAACATGCTGCATCGCACTGATTTTAATACAATTTTGCAGAGTACCTTCCACTTCCATGAAAAAGGCAGTTTTATCCGTACTATTTCATATGCCTAGATAGTTTATAGAGCTTCTAGAAATAGAGCCCATATTATGACGTAAATCAGTTCCATAGGTACCTTTTGGGCCGTCGTTATTTAGGTCGTCAAACCCTTGTTGGGCTATGATAAATTAGCTAAGGACCGAAAGTCGGCCGCGGGCCGTTGAACGTGGCTGACTTCAGTTCGATCAACCCCGTGCTCCCCCCACGCCCCCCCGCGCCTTTAAGACGCATCATCAATCATTCTACGGATCTCGCGGCCTCAGCGTATTCAAGAATGAGATTTATTGTCGTCGTAGTAAAGTTGTTTTTGAATCACGCGGCGGGCGTGACTTGAGCCTATTCGGAGTGGGTGTTATTGCTCGGCGGCCTACCTCTTACTACCTCTGCACCCCCGGTGTTATGTAAGGCGGGTGCAATGGCCGACGCTTTTCCTGCGCGCTTGATTTCCTCAACCTTAATTCTAGGCACTTTGCTTAAAATATGTTGATGATTCACGTTCCGTTGCCTTTATAGCGCTTGTATACTTTGCAAAGATTCAGAGCATTTGTCACTTTTAATTAGCTCATTTTCAGGGCTCGAAACAGGGAGATGGGCTAAGGTTTTTAACCACATTTGGTTAAAATAAAGTAAAGAAGCCTATTAAATAAGTCGTTTTAACCTGTTCAATCCATTCACATACGTACTAAGTGGGCAACAAATTAGATTTTTTCTAGCAATCCTTTGGAATAGATATTAGACGGGTATATTAGTCCTAATCAGTATAAAATCATCCTGCCTATAACTAAAACAACGTTTCTAGAAAATATTGTATTGTATCCAATAATTCTCGCAGTCGGAGCTCCGCCCCGTCCCAAACGTAATTATATAAGTAGGTAATCGATTTAGTGCGGAAATAGGAATATATCATTTTCAAATCACATCGACTAACATTAAAACGCAGCCTATGCGTAATCAGCGTTAGAACAATTAGCGCGGAATGTGGGTTAAATTCGCAGGGGCTGCCAATGCACCGGGCCCGGGGTCGTTGGCCGCTATCGATCGGGGGTGCGACACGGCACGCGCCCCTGCGGCGCCGCCCGCGCCCCGCGCCCCGCGCCAAGCGGGAAACTCTACCGCATGCGACATTTCGGGAAAACTTTTAAGATATTCGCTGAGACGTTCGGTTAGATTCGGAATACAACAGCTTTCTAGTGTCTAAACTAATTGTTTCATTAAAGAAATACTTATTTTGACGTAAAATTGTGTTCATTTTTGGGAAAACTTTTAAGATATTCGTTGAGACGTTACAATCGATTCAGACGACTGAATTTAACTCATTTCAAGTACATGTTGTAGTTATTTTAATTAATACAAAACAATGTAAAATTTTGAGTAAACTGAGATTTTAGATGACGTTGATAGCAATCGATTCAGACAACGGGAAAACTGCAAAGTTCTTCACATAAAAATAACAAAAATAAAATACATAATCTGTAAGGGAGATGTTAGACGCTACAATCGATCTAGACAACGCCTGCAATTTTAAAAGCGGTTAAGCTACTTAGGTATTTGTCGTAAACATACCGCAACGCAAATCATGAAACTGAAAAAACAAGCTGAAAAACCACAAGCAATATAGCACTGAATAATGGATACCATTCAGTATGACGTCACGGCAAGCCGCAACGTTCAGGGGTACTCACATCCCAAGTGATTCGACAGATTGATACCTACTATCAATCTATTCTGATGACAGGAACTTAAAGCGTTTGAAACCACGATATAGAAAACGTAACTACGTAGAAGGTATACTGCGGTTCAGTACTCAGTACAGTCACCATAATATGTTACTCTTCGAAGGCCGCAAAAATATGTGACACGCTCTTACGGCTCTACAAATAAGATTGTGTCAGATATTTTTGCGGCCTTCGTTGTGTAACATATTATTGCAGGCCAGTGTACGAGTCGTTGGACGCGCTGGCTTAGCGCCAAATCGCTATGACGAAAACGCTTCCTCTGTCTCACGAACTATTAATCACGAGACAAAAATCAGAAAAACATAGTAAAGCGAAGATGAAAATCATTCCCGGGCATTATGATATAGCATTGTATAGGGAACAGCTGTAGTGTAGGGCGGGTAAGGGTGCGGTTGGCGACCCCTGGCGCCTTGTACTGACAACTCCTGATTTATATGCCTGCCTGGTGATTTTGCGTGTAGATGTTTCGATGTTTAGTACGTGTTTTCAATAAAGACGATTTTGAACTGCATTTTTATGCCAGCGTTCTTATTAACAACTAACAAAGTTCTCTTTCGACTGAAACAAGACGTACTATTAACTAGGTCAAATAATTTTATTTACAGTACCGGCTTAATTCGGGAATAGAATTAGAGATTAACTAGACACGATATAGTAAAGATTTGTGACGTTCCACGGCAAAAGGTACCTTATGGCGGCTGGCGCTTACGTCGCATAGCGCCGCAATAATATTAGAGCGGCGTTAATAATAGCGTAGGCCCCAACCGCCATAAGGTACCTTTACCCGTGGGACGTCACATATCTTTACTGTATCGTATCTAGTTAATCTCTGATTCATTTCCTGAATCGCGCCATACGTATGATGCTACTTTACCACCCTACTGCGGTAACTAGCACTATACGTGCGTATGTCGAAAATTAAAGGGTCATATGTACCAAAACGTTGTACAATACACGTGCGAAGAGGTAATTCGCAACTCGTGTCGATTTAAAACACTCACTTCGGCCGTGTTTCAATTTATCGCCACTCGTTGCGAATCCTACTTTTCGCACTTGTATTGTAATGTACTATTGAGCACTGAAGGCCTCGGTCATTTTCTCTTTCGGATACGACAAATATACCACGTGTCCCAAAATTCAACGATAAGCTGGCACCAGAAGATGGACCTGCTCATGACTACTCGAGGAAAAAAAAGAAAAAATGTATATCTCAATTTTAATAAATCCATAATTGGAATTACAAAAAAAGGTGAAAATCGACACCCCTAGTGGTATTTTTAACGACCATGTCTACAATTTTCAATTTTTTTTTTCCTTGAGTAGTCATGAGCAGGTCCATCTTCTGGTGCCAGCTTATCGTTGAATTTTGTGACATGTTGTATGTATATTCAGTTTACACGTTTTCTTTATATTTCACGCACCTATAAAAACTTTGACGCCCTTAAGGGCTATAGATATTTTTTTTCGACTCGTAAAATTTGATCGTAAAATATGCATCAAACGTAACTGGACTGAACGAAAACAATTCGGTGGATACAGTGTAAATAGCGAGTGTTTTATAAACAGAACGGCCTAATTTCCGTCGAGAGGCATGACTTCAATTTCTGTTACGGGTATTGATTTGTCTGCGAAGAGGCACACGACCCGACTCGAACTTTAAGATACGTCAATTAATAGATCTAGAAACGATATAGATTAGATATGTCAATGTCAAATGTGGGCCCGATTCGGATTTTGAAATAGACATCTATTAGACATCTTTTAGACATCACCAAGATACGATAACGATATGTTTAAGATCTAACCTGTCAAATTTGACATTTGCGCGATTCTGGAGATACTGTTGAACGATTTCCACAGGATATGACTTAGAGATCCAATTTCCAATTCACATCTAATAGATATCTTACTCTATCTAACGTAAAAGTGACATTGGTTGCTCGAATTGCGCTGCAAAAAGAACTAGTTGATATCTAAACTATAACGTATCTAGAATGGATCTAGTACGTGTCGTCTCTTGTGAATATCTTGAAGTTCGAATACGGCAGTGACGTTTCTTCAAACAAAAACGTCAACACCCTTCATTGCGAAAGTATACGCACATAGGTACAGTCATCAGCAGAAGTTGCTAAGCGGGCGAGGTGTTCAAAATTACCTTGACACGCCCTTATTCTCTTAACAATAAAGTAGCGTCAAGATCATTTTAAACACCTGGCCCGCTTAGCAACTTCTGCTGCTGACTGTACCTATGTGCGTATACTTGAAGGGTGTAAATTGTTAACTTTTGAATTGTTAACTGTAACGTTTTATATGTGCTGTCAAAAATCGTGAACCTCGGTTGTGCTGTCAAAAATCGTGAACCTCGGTTGTGCTGTCAAAAATCGTGAACCTCGGTTGTGCTGTCAAAAATCGTGAACCTCGGTTGTGCTGTCAAAAATCGTGAACCTCGGTTGTGCTGTCAAAAATCGTGAACCTCGGTTGTGCTGTCAAAAATCGTGAACCTCGGTTGTGCTGTCAAAAATCGTGAACCTCGGTTGTGCTGTCAAAAATCGTGAACCTCGGTTGTGCTGTCAAAAATCGTGAACCTCGGTTGTGCTGTATAGAGCAAAAAAATCGTTCTCGAAAAAAATTACTACAAAAACTAGTTTGCGTCGGAAAATAACGACATCTTTAAAATAGTTCTAACAACAAACTAAACACCTAGCATAGATAAATTCAATGAAATAGAGCGACCAACTCGCCCGCCTAATGTTTTTCTTCGTCTAAACGCTCCCCTAGAGATCCATTCTTCCCGCGAAAAAATCAAATATGTATTGTATCGCTAACTTCCTTCCCGCTCACATTTAGCGTGAGAGAAAGCGATAGATTCAGAATAGAGCCGTGTCATAGCTTTATCCTCATTAATCAGAGTGCGAGCGAGACAACTTCATTATTTAGACGTCTACGCTTTTCCGGGCTGTTTCCATTTGCTATTCGAATTGAACTGTTGGGCCGATCTCTCTAGATCTCTAGCCCCGTGCCGCCTAATGTACATAATTGTCCCATTTTCAAAGATACCAATAATAAGTATAGGAAAACAACAATAAGTATATATTGTCGGTTGCCAATTAGGCGCTATTTCCATATAGGCTTAATTTGAAATCAACCTTATAGACAACCGACAATGTGGTACCTTTTGGTTGAAAAGGTAACTTATTATTGTACATTAGGATTTACACTACGTAAGTTTTGATAGAATGTCACTCTTGTAATTTCAACTATTTTCAACTGGAACAGAGTTGTTTTTATTTGGTTTCGTTTGATTTCATAACAATAAAAAAAAACAGCCACAACCGAATACAGAACCTCCTCCTTCTATGAAATTGAAGTCGGTTAAAAATTCAACCATATTGGTTCCGAATTCAATTGTAAATTTTTGGGTTAAGATACCTACATGATATCAATCTATGGGGTGAATAACGTTTGATGTAATTCATTTCATATAATAATAATATAGATTGACATATGTAGTGTAATATGTCCACAAAATTAAAAGGTGACCATAAATATAGATTAAATAGGTTATTGGAAATGTGACCTAAAATAGAACGAAAATATTGATATCAATTTGGTATCACATTGATGAAATCCGAATACGCTTTCTATGACCATGATTGACCTATATTTTGAGTGAGGGATAAAATGCTTTAAGGGCTTTTATATCGACCCCTTTCTGCTAAAATTGATCAATTTTAAATTTACCTTTTACGCTGTTATGTATGTATATTAACATATTTGTATGACTATTTATTTGGTGGCATATAGCCTAAAAGTATTATGTGTGAAATGTCTATAGGATCATAAGTATCATAACAGCAGTGTTGTTAGGTATATTCGCACAATAATAAACAATTAAGTGGGGTTCTCATACAACTAACGTGATTTTGCCGATTTTTACGTAATGGTACGGAACCCTTCGTGCGCGAGTCCGACTCGTACATGGCCGGTATTTTTTCATATAATACAACTATAAAGTATACAGAAAAATCATTATGTAGGGACTGCAGAAAAGCATATTAACCGTGAAAAAAATATGGAAATAGGTTGCAGGGATTGTAAATGGTGTATTAGGCGGAAAATCGTATTAAGCGGTTTCTACGCTAGTTATATTTATAACACCATCAAATGCTACCGTACTTATAGAACCTACAGAACATAGGCATAATACACCAAGCCACGTAGAAAAGGAATCAGCGGTTCGTAGAGCTTTCATACACCGCAACAAATCGAAAAGGCCTAAGCGTGTATAAATTCCTTGGCGCATATGTCCTTTTAACACCGTGCTGGCGAGCGCACTGACCCGGTTGCTACGCCGTAGCAGGGTGCACTGCCCGCGTAGGCGCGTAGAAGCTCTACGGTTTATGCACTAGTTTTATGCCTACGTTTAGTACTTTACCTAGTTATCTTTTATTTTCTCATTACTTTGCTTGCGAATATTTTTATTACGGAATACGATGTTTCTATACCGTATTTTATGATAATTATGATATATTGTTCAAAATTTCCCTTAAATTTAAATAGATAGCTCACATTCCCATAAATATGTATTTTTCTGTATTGTAGCTTGATAAATTGAAGCAGTTTAAAGTGGCCCATACGAGGCGGTTGAAAGTGTTGCCAAGTTGTTTAAGATGCTAATTCGTGAACGTAGCCTGCTGGCCGCGAGCCAACTCTTATCGTGTACTGTTCTCCTGGTACCACGGGCTTTGCGTTGAGACTAAAATTTCTTGGACGGGTTCAAAATAACAGAAAATACACAGCTGTTAATAAAACCCTACTCAATCAAGCATTACTTTTTTAAGGTTTCGCATTTTCTTATACATATAAAAAATCTATCTCATTTGTTACTTAAGATTTCTCCCATTTATTCAGGTCTGCTTTATTAAATTTCAGAAAAATCTAGACCACTTTTTCTCCTAATTGCACCCATCCATTTAGTTCTTCTAGCGTCAAAACGGTCGCCATTTTATTATCTAGACGAGCTATTGATGTTTGAAAACCTCACTATTAATCATCCTAAACGATTGTGCCCTCGCATTTTTCACGAAAACAGCCCCATTTCACTTACAGCCTTACTTAGGACCTAAAATAACTCTGCAGTCTAGTTTACGCACCCAAAAATCGACTTTAGCCCGCGCGCACAGAGTTGAAATCAGGTCGGAGGTCACCCGGGGTTAATGTCCGGGTTCAACGACCGGAGCGAACTACCCCGGTAACGAAAGCACCTGGTCACGTGTTACGGAAATTCATTCAATATGCGAGATTATGAACGTTCCGATTTACGTCATAGCGAAACGTTAGACGACTTACTTATGTTATAGGTACGAGATAATGTTAAGTAATTAATAAAGTTTGCATTTTGGGGGTTATAGTAAAACTACCTTTTAAAGGCCTTTGACTCTCTTAATACAGTTAAATAAATCAATAATAGGTATTTGTGATAAACACACAAATAAATGCCCTTACCAGGATTCGAACCCGGCATCTCCTTTGCAGGCAGGGTCAACACCGACTTTAGGTTAGGTTAGGTTATAAAACAGTTGCTCTTATATACACAAAGTATATACTTACATCATATCCTTTCGGTAGTCGAGTAAAAATTTAATAACCCACCCTATTTTGCTGACAATTTGTACAAGCATTTACAGTGTGACTTCTAAACTCTAGGTAAACCCTGACTCTTATAGAGCTTAAATCAAAAAACTAGACCACAAAATGGCTTCATTTCAAACTTTATCTTTTCCGTGAATTCACCCTGGTTTTCAGGAGGAGTTTCCAAGGAAACCTGGTTTTATTTATTTATTCAGCTTCAAGCTTAGACTGTCTAGGTATCACCTTCGTCTTTCGTGGAACTCTATTGATCGTGGAATCGTTTGAAACTAAATACTCGCATTTAATAAGCTTCTGTAAAACTTTCCCATTATGTATAATATAAATTGGTATATTATAATTTTATTTATCTATGGTGGTAGTAGCAAACTCTTTATTATATAAAAACACGTGTATAAATGCGAATTTATCCCTCAACTTATCCCTTTTATGTCTAAAGCATATAGGTACAGTCAGCGTCATATAGTGGGTAGCATTCAAAGTACCTATTCAAATAGTCCGGTACACGATATAATTTGTATGGTGTTCCGAACTATTTGAATACTTTGGATGCTACCTACTATATGACGCTGACTGTAGGTATGTGTAAATAGCAAATATTTGTATGTTGGCTATCTGGTTATTTCGATATCTCAGAAAAAATCTATTTAATCATTATAATTAAGCAGGACTTGAAATTAGGCAATCTAACCAAAAAAAAATCTAGCCATAGCTTTTGACTCGTTGAAGTTAAAAAAAACTTTTCTGTATTTGTTTCGTCTATTGCAATGACATCATTTGGACCAAGAGCTTAATATAATCCCCATAGATAAAAGCCACCAGTATAAGTTCGGAACACCCTAAAAATTAGGTCAAATCGGGCTTCATACAGACATAATCGCCGATGTCGTAACATCATAATACCGCGACGTCACCAGCTGTCAAACAGAGCAGGACAGCATTATTTACAACGTCGACGCAACCGCGTGGGCGACGTTGCCGCTCCGCGCGCCGCGTGGCCGGGGGGAGGATGGGGAGCATTGATACTTCGTCTTAACGCGGGTTGCTTTGGTGCCTGATTGATTTCTTGTTAGACGTGAATTATGAACAAATTATGGAACGGTATTAAAAGGGTATTTTGTATATGTGTATATAGAAAATATTGAATTTGTATCTTCTTTTAGTGCTTTTGCTTTAAATTTGAGGGTGCTAAGCTAATAATTTTGATGACGGTACCTATTTTACGAACATAAAAATCAGCGTTTCTGAAGCAATAGCAAACTGTATGGATTAATATCAAAGCTTTTGAAGGAATGACGGATTTCAATGTAATATTTAAAACTTTCGCGTTTTGAATACATATTAACTCACATTTATAGACGGGTCTATCTCGATATTTTATTACCTTTATTTACCGACGTTTCGACACAGGTTTCACTGGTCGTGGTCACGGCTAACTGATGTCCCAGCAAAATAGAGCAAGGGAAAGGGAAAAGTAGATCCACGATACAGTACACCGCAGAGAGAAGCGCGCCGCCGAGGCGTCGTTCAAGTTACGCCAAATCTCTGCTACAAGAAATGTCCGGATTTTTAGGGTGATGTCCGGATTTTTATCAGGACTTTTAATTCTTCCATATGGCAACCCTAGCCCGAAACGCTTATTTTATACGCCGGTCTATCACCGGTTACCTAATTATAATTAGAACATCAATAACACATACCTTTCTAGGGTGTACCTACAGTGTCGGGTTGCCATACGTCAAAATTAAGGTTGTATGACTAATAACCAACTTATTAAATATATTAAGAACGGGTCACTCACGTAAAATACAAAAATACGTGAAAATGCGTTGCGGCCCACTGATTAACAGTCCGTCGGACGGTATCGGCCTGTCAGTTATTCGGAACTGTCAAAATTTTGTTCTAACTTACAGGCCGATACCGTCCGGCGGACTGTTAATCAGTGGGACCCTTTAAATACGTAAGTGACCCGTTCTTAAGCCACCCACTGACTATAGTTCGTTTTTTTTAGCATTAGAAAGATCTTGAAAGAAGGTAAGCGATCTTGACATGTCTTTTAATTGAAAAACGCTTTTTTAAAATCAGTAACTATTACTTATGAAAGCAGAAGAATATAAATGATCGTATTAGATTCATATATTTGCCGTGACTTATTTTTAAAATGTGATTTTTAATTAAAAGACACATCAAGATTGTTTACCTTATTTCTAATGCTAAAAAAAAACGAACTATAACACAGGCCACCGGACGATATGGGCCTGTCAGTTAGAACAAAAATTTGACAGCTCCGAACAGCTGACAGGCCGATATCGTCCGGCGGACTGGTAATCAGTGGGCCCCATTAGTATATTTAATATGTCTGTGTTTCACTGAAGTTTTGTTATATAAAACGAACCTTAACAGCGCTCTCCGATCCCACACGGTTATTAAATATAGAGGTCACGATATCCTGGTTTCATTCGACAGAATGGGAATAACCGTCGTATTAGATAAGGTTGTATCTATAGGAGAGACGACCGTTCGTGAACTTGAGCATTACAGCCATCACAGAGGGGCTACCGCGAAAACCGAAATTCGCAAATTGCGGGGATCTTTCTCTTTTACTCCAATGAAAGCGTTATTAGAGTGACAGAGAAAGATCCCCGCAATTTGCGAATTTCGGTTTTCGCGGTAGCCCCTCAGGGTTGTTCGGAAGGCTGCCGTAGCCTCGAGACGGAAGACAACTTAATGTTAGGACTTTGGCCGTTTTACACATTGAGACACTTAACTTCAAACTCGGGTAAATCCATCTGTCAGATTATGCGATTTTGGTATTAAGGAAAGGTAATAGAGTAGATATTTGCTGAGAGGGTCGAATGGATTTACCCAAGTTTGAAGTTAAGCGACACACATATTTTAACGTTTACATAGGTACTTTATTATTGGTAAGTGTAAAAAAATCGCTGATAGCACTTTTTCTCATCGTCGAATGTTAATATCTTATTCCGCAAGAGTAAAAACTATAATAGGTAACACTACAATCCTAACTGAATTAGTGACCATTTTTTTGGTTGCTTACCAAAATAATAGAAAGAACCCATACGCTACTTCTTACTCTTCTTTTAACTCTAACTCTAAAAAAATCTTTATAAAAGGACCCCTAGTTTACGTTTTCGTGATTATGCTAAGTTGCTCTTTCAGCTTAAATAGTATTCGAATTCACATTACGTTCAATTCGTAGTGGCATTGTAGCCTTCATGTCTGGCCTTGGCATGCGACCCTCAAAATACGACCATTTCATACAAATCCGAATCTTAGAGGAAAAAAGTTACAAGTTACTTTATATTCAAGTGCGGCATTATTTGTTTAGGAATTCTATGTCCCATGATGTATTCAAATCGTCTATGTTTTTTGAATACAATGTAGTCTAAAAACGGAACTAGACGTCTTTTGTGTTGAGTTTAAGTTTGTTTTATATAGCTCTCGATTTTAAGGTGGGATTAATAAAGTGAATAACGATTTATATCGAGCAATAAATAGGCTTAGCACGAGTGCACCGCGACAGCATCTCGTGCGCGAGATGGCGCCTGTCATTTCTCAACTGCTAATTTAATACTTTCAACTTTCCTTGTAACAACTTTTTATCGCTTGGTGATGTAAGATTAAAAATCACTCTCTAATTTCGTTGAATAAAAATGTTGGATTGTTAACCATATCGGGCGTATACACTACGACAATATAAAACGAAAAATAGGAGACGTTCATGTTGTTTTAAACCCTTGAAAACTCCATAGGGAATAATGCGCAAGGCATATGGAGAATTTATGCAAATTCCTCGGATCAAGTTTATGTGGTCGCATCTTGGATGCTGCGCTACGTTGCCACGCTTTTGCCGCAGTGGGGGCGCGACAGGGACGGCGATACGACAGGTGCTATTTTACTTAGATTAGCGGGAACACGTGAATATGTATGTGGTTAGGGCAGTGGGTCTGTGCCGACTAGATGAAGTAAAAATAGTTGCCTTCTTTTAGTCGCAAAAGGAATGAGCAAGTTAAAGTGCTCTAGTGGTCGGTAGACGCGCTGCGTTTAAATCTATGAGTAGCTTGGTAAAAAAAATTACCAATATGTGTATCATCTTTTTTACACTTTCATGTTGCCAACAGAGAAAGTAAGGGAACGATCGAATGAGCGAGTCAACATAATATTGTGTGTAAGATCAGTCACAAAAAAAACACCGCCGATGAAATATGATCTAGACCTCCGTCAAAATTCTTAAATTATTTTTTATAAAAGCCCTGTACCCGTAAATAGCTCTCGGGCGCCCACTCAGCTAGAATAACGTGGCATTAACGTTTGATCTCCATTGTTTCAGGCTGCAAAATCAAAGCGCTGCGAGCGAAGACCAACACGTACATCAAGACACCGGTGCGCGGAGAGGAGCCCGTGTTCGTGGTGACGGGGCGCAAGGAGGACGTCGCGCGCGCCAAGCGCGAGATCCTCTCCGCCGCCGAGCACTTCTCGCAGATCCGCGCCTCGCGCAAGTGCGGCGCCGCGCCGCCGCCGCCCGCCGGCGCGCCCGGACACGTCACCGCGCAGGTGCGCGTGCCCTACCGCGTCGTCGGCCTCGTCGTCGGACCCAAGGGCGCCACCATCAAACGCATCCAGCACACGACGCACACCTACATCGTCACACCCTCCCGCGAGCGTGAGCCCGTCTTCGAGGTCACCGGCCTCCCCGAGAGCGTCGAGGCCGCCCGCAAGGAAATAGAAGCCCACATCGCCCTTCGCACCGGCGCCGCCGGCGGCCCCGCCGGCACCACGCCCGCCCCCGACAGCGAGCCCCTCGCGCAGCTGTACCGCGCCGGCCTCGCCTCGCTGCTGCCCCGCCCCGACCAGGAGGCCGCCTTCTCGTCCGCCGGCTCGTGCTCGTCGGGCGGCTCGTCCGCGCGGCTCGGCGACCTGCTCGGCATCTGGTCGTCGACGGAGCGCGACGAGGGCCTGGGCGAGTCGCCGTCGTTCGAGTCGCCGGGCGGCGGCGGCGCGGCGGGCGTGTGGGCGTGGGGCGGCACGCGGCCGTCGCCGGCGGCGTCGCCGGTGCGCGCGTGCGCGGTGTGCGGCGAGCGCGGCGTGGCGGCGGCGCTGGTGCCGTGCGGACACAACCTGTTCTGCCTGGAGTGCGCGCAGCGGCTGGCGGCGGGCGGCGCGCCGTGCCCCGCCTGCTCGGCGCCCGCGCACCAGGCGATCCGCATCCTCTCGTAGACTGCTACCTCGGTAGTTGCACTGACGCGGGCGCGGAGACGGGGGCTACCGCCCGACACCGGTGGTTTTATCGAGCACGTTTTGTAATAGGGATCGATCTTTTTTACTTAAAAATCGTTATAAAAATATTAAAAAAATAAAAATCGCGTAATCGAAATCCTGGTGCCAAAAGTCGGCGCCTCGCCGGCACGGCCCGTCCGCCGCGCCGAACCTACCTATCGTAAGTCGGCAGAGTTATTCACGATATATTTTCTTATTATGAACGTTTTTTATTAAGGCCGCAGCTGAGCGCTGGCGGCCGCAGAGAGAGCGAAGTACGTTACGATAGAATTTCGAAAAAAAACATAAAATTTAAAAAAAGTTGTATAATTATTATTATTGATAGCGTAAATGAGAAATCGAAAATTTATAAAGCTTACCTAACGTAATAGCGTAAAGTATTAAGATATAATAATATATTAGGCGATACGGGCGGCGCGGGGAGCCGGGTGGCCTGTTGACTGTTCAGAGTCTAGGAGTAGGCGATAGGCGCGAGCCCTAGCTAATGTTTGTTGGTAGTGAGTGCCCCTGGGTGTATTAGGGGCGGGTTAGACTAAAGCGCCGCCGCGCGCTCCCCGGCGCGCCATGCTCATACTATTTTTGACTATACGATTATTCGCTTAAATGATATTATACATACGTACTACACACTATGATTATGATAATATTAATATAATGTTTGTTTTAAGTGTGTTTTAATGTTTAGATTTTTATTGTAATGTTTTTATGAATGATTTTTATCTGTATGATTATTATTGATTATTATTTTATGTGTTGACGATGTTTTTTTGTGATTATGAGAGCCCGCTATGCGGGCCGAGGCTGCATGTTCGTTTAGTGGTTATAGTATATATATATCGAGTAATAAAATTATAGTAATAAAATAATAAAGAAATAATACGACTCATTCATTATTATAACTATTGTAGTCCGTAGCACGAACATTGACTAACCATTACCTATTGATACTTATTAAGTATTATTATTACATTATTGAATAAATTTAAAGAATGCATAATTATATTTCATAGGAATCATTATTCTGTATAATCTAGTTAATGTAACTATAATAAATATGTTTGTATATGTACGGGAGGGCGTTGTTTTGTTCCGGGGGAGGGGTTTATGGATGGATATTTTTTTATTTTTTTACCGTTATAAGTTTTTGACTTACTCATGTAAAGATACGCGAGATTTAAAATGCTGCCTATTAGATTATATTTTAAAAATAAAGTTGCGTAAACCTCCCCCCCGCGTGTAGATCCAGTGATTTCGATAATTTTATTTTCATAATAAAATGGGTAGAACGCTTTAGGTTCAAATAACGTTGTGAAAATTTGTGAAATTTTGTAGACTACATATCTTATTATAAATCTAAATATAAACTATAACTTTCCACCTGAATCTTTCATTTGACCCTCCTTGCACTGTGCTGACTTTTTGACAGCCAAACTGTCAAACATCTGTCAAACCGTCGTTGGGTGTCATATAAAAACAAAAGACTGCTGTCCAAAGGTCAGTTCGCTGCAGAACCTCTAGTTCATTTTGTGGTAAAAAAAAGTACCAGTTCCTTGAAACAAGCTCCTTACAAAAAAATGCAGCAAAAATTATACTGCATCCTTGATTCGTGTTTTAAAAACAGGAAGTAATTTAAATGCATTAAAAATGAGAGCAAGGTACTCTTGTTCTACTTTAGGAAAACTAAGACCTAGGTATTATTAATTCATTCAAGACTAAGGAAAATGTTCTCGCTTAAATAGTTGTTTAAAAACTCGAAGAAAACTATTTTTAAAATTATTCTTGCGGAAACGAGTATTCCCGTCTTCAGTGTATATCTTTCGCGACAAAATATATAAAACAGGAGCACAATTCTGATTTAATGACTTGTTACGGTTTTAATTTTGACCACAGAATAATACTACTACCGTACAGAAAGAACACTTCCTACAAACCCGAAGTTTGACAGCGATTCAGGGTCGAATCATGATATCCCTTTCTAACTTATGGCACTATCCCTTAAAGGGGCCCACTGATTAACAGTCCGCCGGACGGTATCGGCCTGTCAGTTAGAACAAAATTTTGACAGTTCCGAACAACTGACAGGCCGATACCGTCCGGCGAACTGGTAATCAGTGGGCCCCTTTAAATTCAAGTGATTATCTGTGGTCGTGCACGCAAAGGAACGTCAAGTTGTGTCAACCCTAATAATTGCTCGGAGCAATGCTGAGCCGAACGGAGACGAGTTTGCCCGAAATCACGAGTGTCTCCCCACTGTTTTGATACGACCTTGAAGATCGCTCATGTTGATTGGTGCATGCGGAATGAAGTGAACGTCGTGCGTGAAATGCGCGCCAATCACCAAGATCGTCAGGATCGTATCAAAACTCTTAACAAATTGTTAAATTAGAATTGTCTTCCACTTTTTGTTTTATCTAGGTCTATATATTTGTAAACTGATTATTCTATTTTATAAACAATTGCAAAATAAGCTACTGAATATTCATAGAACCTAAATATTTCGTTGAAATCGAATCGAGACCACCAACTAAGGAACCTCGGATATTAAAAATATGACATCAATTTTATTTCAATCTATTTGCGTCCCTGTCGCATTTTTATATTGATGTAGGTACAGGTACAATCAACGTCAAGGGTATGTGGGCGTTTTTGGAAAAAAGTGTACCATTTAGTTTTTTGACCAGACTCACGAAGACTATTCATGTGAAACAACTTTGGATGTCCGTGTTGTGATGGTTCGGTGGAAATAGCGTCTCAAAAACGACAACTTTTTGGACCCTTTTTTCTTTTTTAATTCGATAGTCCTCGTGATTATGTCTTGTAGAAACAATTCAAAACTAGATTTTTGAAATAAACAAAATCGTACACATTTTTCTGAAAATTACTATATTACATTTTCTACCTTTAAGATGCTTTTGCAGTAGGTATATCTTTGACGTCGACTATACAGGGACAAACTGAGGTTGAAATTAAACTGATATATTAAATACAATCTTAAGTACGGCCCTTGCTGTGTAGTAACGCAGGAGAACGATTCGACTTTCGTTAGTAACTCACCTACGCTGGAGTGCTCCGGGCGTAGCGGCGCTACGGTGCGTCTAGCGTGCAATCTATTTGCATTCTATCGCTGCACCGTAGACGCGCTACGGAGTGCATATTCTACGGCCTCTACGGCTGGACAGCTAGGAAAACACTACGTAAGTATGTATAAGCGAATCAGGGGAAATTAATATGTAAGTATTCAAAAATAAAGTACGTAAAAGGTATTGTATATGTATCAAAAGTTGAAGGCAAATAAGCATTAAAAAGTATTTACTTAACTAGTCATATGAGCAAATACTTATTATCAGAAAGAATTAAGGAGCCCAGTTGCCTGTCAGTTGTTCGGAGCTGTCACATTTTGCGTTTAATTGACAGGCTGATATCGTCTGACGAACTGGTAATCTAGCCCCTTAGAGTAGGGTCAGGTGGGGTAAATCTAAATCGGGTAAAAATAAGACTAAGTTTTTACACTCAAAAACGTATTATATTTCATTCGTATTCCATTTAAAAAGAAGTCTACACAAGGCCTTTATCTTTTAGTGCTGTACGATACATACCTTACATTTAGATATGTAGGTAGAATAACAAAATTCTCATGTTTAGTTTAACGGTAACCTTTGGCACATATGGAAGTGGAAATATAGTTCTTAATTTAAAATTTATGTTGGCGTTTCCTTTAAAGACCTGCGCCTATCAAGTGCTTAGTTGATGGTGCAGTAATGCCTGATACGAGTACCTAATACGAGAAGCTTACTTACCCTCGTCGTATTTTAGCGTTAAGTACACGGTGTATGAATGCGGTTCGTCAAATGCAACATTGTATTACACAGTGTATAAATAGAGCAGCCTTCAACCACACGCACCACCTGCGTAGATCAGCGATCTGCGAGCTGAGAGAGAATTACACACAATATAGTCGGTTTGAACAAGTTGTACAGGTATTCAACTGTCAATGACATCCAACTGATCAGAAGGGTTAAGATGGCCGGCTCTTTTACAAGCTTTTATTTACTTTCACCTGACCGTTGTCTGTCTGTCTGTCGGTCTGTAATCAAATCTTGCAAGTTAAATTTAATCCACTTCCCGGTTTCCGATTGAGCTGAAATTTTGCATGCATGTATAAATCGGATGACAATGCAATATTATGGTACCATCGAGCTGATCTGATGGTGGAGACAGGAGGTGGCCATAGGAACTCTGTGATGAAACAACGCAACCTAATTGTGTTAGGGGTTTTTAGAATTGTCTCGATGAGTATTAGTTGTATGTCGTAAGAAAAGTACAGTCAGCGATAAAAGCTTGTACCAAAAATGAAATTTTTGCCAAAAACTTATTTCATCTGTCATCAATGTCATCATGCCTGTCACGTTCTAACAAATATGACATGCACATGACATGACAAGTGATAAAAACGCGACCATGATACCGCCGCAGGATGGAATAGGGTGGTTGGCAGGTCGAAGTATTTTAGCCAACATAGGTTTTATCTGTCAATCCTAAGTATAGCATCAAATTTTTTTAACTTGGTGGCCCTAGTCTAGCTAGTTTTTAATTTTATGGCCGGATGCTAGAGCCCTTTAAGTCAAATCTCATAAAACAAAAGTAGACATCTTTGACAGTTGCCAACCCCAGCATCCATACGTATAGGTTTGTCATGAAACAGAATTATTGTGAGTTATTTCAGGAATTTATACAGGTGGCCAAAAATATCCGAATAAAAAATTTGGCTTTTTCATAGGTACATTTTGGCTGGTCCATTTTCTATGGGAGGTTAAATTTTTTTTTCGCGATTTCGGGGTTGGTCCCATAGTAAAAGTTGCTCAATATAATCCCAAAACCTCCCTGATAACGGAAATGCACTTATTTTTTGGCCACCGTGTATAAGATTGACATCCTTTACATTTTACAAGGTAGAACATGTGTGTTTAGTGAGTAGTGGTGAGAGTATAAATAGAGCAACCTTCACCCGCATGCAGCACCTGCGTAGACGCATCCTGTGGGACAAAAACGTGGGACAATGTCGGCCCACGGTTACTATTGCTAGCCAAGCCTTTGCCTCAAGCGGCCCGGTTTAAAATAAGCTTAAGATCCATTGGGATAATGGGGTTGGCCGGTCGAAGTATTTAGCAGATGGCGCCAGCATAGCTTGCCCTGTCAATCCCTAGAATTTTTTTGTAAAAAAACAAAAATTTTCTAGAAATATATTCCGTATTTTTATATTATTAATTAGAGTCACACACAACACATATTTTTGGATATCTGGACATATATGGCACTCTAGTTAATAATGTAATAATACTCCATAGCTTAATATAATATTAAGAGTAAATAAGAACGATTACAGCGGCAGTTAAGCCTCAGGGGGCTTTGTTCGCTGTCATAATTCTTTGAATGTATGTAAATATTTTGTGTTAATAAATAAATGAAAAAAAAAAATGTAAAACATGGAAGATATTGCGATTAGTTGAAATTATTCCGCAGCCGAAATTGCCCCGCTGCACCTTATTTAATTTAGTTTAATTAAACTTCTGTTTAGCTCTACATAGCTATAATTTACCCGAATTGTTACAATAAAATAAATTAAAAACTTTTTTAGTTTGAGAAAAACAATATACTACCCATAAATCATAATATTTTGCTTCGTCAAAGTTTAGGTAAGCGATGGGGGTACGCACCCTGCACCAGCGGAACTAGCAGATGCACCTTAAAAACCCCAGCGCACCAAAACCTTCGGACCGAACGATTTTCAACCCTATAGCTATGAAATCAAGGTTCAAGTTTATATTGGGAGAGGTAAACTTAAGTTGGCGGGCGTGATCTTAAAATAGGATCAAATTACAATGTATCCTGGATTGCGAAGTGTTAGCACTTGGCTAACAAGCCGGAGCTTACCAAAGGTTTATAAGTAACACGGTGTTACCACAGTATAGTATGATCTGTAGCTAAAATTTCTTCATTTGCATGTCTATCAAGTACTCTAGAACTTTGAGCCTAAGGGCTGAGTTAGACGATGCGAGAACTCGCATGCGAGTTTCATACCATTGCGGGTTATGATTGGTCGGTTGAATTGGACGTAACCAACAGTCCGCAATGTAACTAAAATCGCATGAAATCAGCCCTTAAGCACAGAATAAATAATAGTAAGTACTACCGTACAGAAAGGAAACTTCCTTCAAAACCGGAGTTTGATAGCGGTTCAGGGTCGAATCATGCTGTCCCTTTCTAATATATGGCACTATCCCTTTCGGCTATTTAGGCTTGTCAAAATTCAAGCTATTATCTTATCTGTGGTCGTGCACGCCAAGGGACGTCAAGATGTGTCAACCCTAATAATTGCTTGGAGCAATGGTGAGGCGAGCGGAGCCGAGTTTGCCCGAAGCGAGGAGTTTCGCACCCCTGCCTAAAGTCCATGTGTTTGTATTTTTTCATCGAGTTCTTTTGGTTACCCTCCGACTTCATCATCAGATCAGCTCCATTTTAGCATATTAATGCATTGACATAGGAATTACGGAAGTACTCCAAATTTCAACTGAATCACAGGGCCTACCGCGAACCACGATCGACGTGTTGCCTCCCTGCCACACTTACGAACGTGGCTCGCGGTAGGCCCTCAGACACCGGGAAGTGGTTCTAATTTAAGTTACAAGATTTGAGGCAACTATAAAGATATATGTATATGCAAATATAGGGTAATTGCGTCAGTTCACCGCTCAGTGCCTGAACAGAAACAGGCACTGGGCGGTGAACTGACGAAACCCTACACAGTGAAGCTAAATAATTTCAATTTTAATCATTTATTTCATGCAGATATTACTTGTTAGTAATATGATAAAATTTTATTTAAATGCTAATATTACCTAGTAAAATACAAAATTTTAAATTTTATAACATAAAAAACTTTTACAAAAAAAAAGAAAACCGACTTCAAAAAGGATGAAATAAAATATTATCCGTTTTTAAGTATATGCGTTACCAACTGATATGTTTGAAGTCGGTGCCAAGCCAAATTTGAAGCATACCATGATTTTAGGGTGACTCGATAAGAATGTACGTGTAAGAATAAGAATGTATGTGTGTATGTACGTTGGATTACCTACCTTACACCACACGACAGCAATGATCATACTTTCTGTAGATACCTAAGAACACACCGTCAAGCCACCTTGGCGCAGTCCGTACCATGTTTGTCGGTACTAGTATAAAACCAATGCGATTGCCGATATGTTTTTTAAAGAGCAATTTTTACAAATTTTCGAGCTGTCCATAGTAGTCTGGTGTGGGATTGGGACTGAGTTATTTCCCGCCTCTTATCCAGAAAACTTGATTTCAAAATATAAAACAATCCAAGGACCATCTACAACAGCACGGTTAGCACATGATGGGCGCGACAGTCGACAGGCGAGAAAACGCCGCGACATAGAGCTCTCTCGCGAATCGGTAGCATAAGATCCGCGCGACAACCCGCTCTCCCGCGGACATATGTCAAAGCGACAAAATTTTGTCGCTTGACAGTTCCACGCGGGATACTCTCGAAACTCGTAGCACAAGTGCACTTTGGGCGACAAAATAACTTTAACTTTTTACCTGCATGGCAAATTTCACCAGTTTACATGGCAGTTGTTTAGCCGAAAAGGTGACAAAGAGACAGACAGAATTACTTTCACCATTATAATATTAGTAAAGTTGTAATGTGAATTATAGACATAAACCTGATTATTTTTGACCGGTATTGTTACTATTTGTCGTGGCACCGACTTCAAACATATCAGTTGGTAACGCATATACTTAAAAACGGATAATATTTTATTTCATCCTTTTTGAAGTCGGTTTTCTTTTTTTTTTGTAAAAGTTTTTATTTTTCAATTTTTAGTTTTAAGGCATTGTTAAAAGCTTATGAGTGACGTGTGACGCATGAATGAAAAGCATAATAATGCGTATCACTAAATTCGAAATTATTCCTGTCACTACACAAACACAAAATCTATCCTCCGCCCCGCCACTGACCCAATCCCTCAACCCCCCGATCACTCAACCCCTGATTACGGAACCCCTCGACCCTGAACCACCAACCTTTAAACCGCCATTTCCCGACTCCTCAGTAGCCTTACCATAAGTCTTACACTGACATATTCGCTAGCGTGTGCGTAACTTACTTTCTATGCGTCGTGCTGGCATCCTATTAGTGCGAACGAGATAGTTACGAAGACGTTAGCGATTATGTAGTAGTGTCAAACTCTTGGTAGGGCTACAGTTGTACTTCATCAAATTGGTGATTTTCGGGGGGAAATGCTTAAGTTACTATAGAAAACAACGATGTCGCCATACTCGTGCCTTTAAAAATTGAGGAGTTCCCTCATTTCCTTATGAATTCCGTCATCAGATTAGAACCAACAATGTTATGGGAACACCTTAGAGGTAACTTCGTTCAAACGAAAAAAGAATTACTTACTCAAATCGGACCACGGGTTTCGGAGTAATCTACATTTATAAAATCATCATTATTATCATCAACAATCATCATCATCAGGTCCACTTCATCAAATTGGTGCTTTTCGAGAGAAAATGCTCGAGTTGCTTAAGAAAACACCCAAATCACCATACATGTGCTTTGAAAAATTGAGGAGTTCCCTCAATTCCTCATGGATCCCATCATCAGAATAGCACCAGATTAATGTGAGACCACCTTGGAAGTACCTTCTTTCGAACAAAAAAATAATTACTCAAATCGACCCACGGGTCTCGGAGTAATCGATGAACATACATAAAAAAAAAAAAAAAAAAACAGCCACAACCGAATACAGAACCTCCTTCTATGAAATTGAAGTCGGTTAAAAAAAGACTGCCACATTCTGAACACTACTGCTGTACCATCAGCCGCAAAAGTGCATGGCGCCTTTATCAATGAGCTCATTCATAATTTCCCCATGCAATTTCGCAGCTCACTGTACGTCCAACAGCATCCAGTGGTAATAATAAATAGAAGTGTGTAATAATAAAAAACCCGGCCAAGTGCGAGTAGGACTCGCACACGAAGGGTTCCGTACCATAACGAAAAAAACGGCAAAAAATCACGTTTGTTGTATGGGAGCCCCACTTAAATATTTATTTTATTCTGTTTTTAGTATTTGTTGTTATAGCGGCAACAGAAATACATCATCTGTGAAAATATCAACTGTCTAGCCATCACGGTTCATGAGATACAGCCTGACAGACAGACGGACAGACAGACATACGGACAGTAGAGTCTTAGTAATAGGGTCCCGTTTATACCCTTTGGCACAGAATAAATAATAGTACTAGTACAGAAGACTCACTCTCTAACAAAACGCGTCTTTTACGATCAGAACAGATATGGCCGCTAGGTGGCACCACGCGCGGCTTATGGCTAGCCACCAAAATTGGTGTGGAACGGATGTACTTTTAGCTACCTGTAGCAAAGCGACGAAATTGCGGAGTGAGCCACGCCTGCCTTTGGGTACGGAACCCTAAAAACTATGAGGAGGTAAGAGTTAGACTGGATAATGAGTCGAACTTTTTTTGAGATTGGAATGGACACAGGACGACATTGTAGAGTTTAATTAGGATTTTATTACAGTTTGAGGAAACTTGAAAGTGTAAACGTAAATGGGACTTAACACTTTCGAAGCCGGTGAGTACTTCCCTACTCGCCAGAGGGGTTTATTTTTGTAGTTAGGGAGTTTGACAATAAAAGTGTTACGGAAAGACAGTAGTTGTCGTACGTTTTTTGTTCCAATTTTATGTTTTAGATGTCTACATACACATATTAACCTTTAGTATGCTTAGGAGCAAATAATATTCTACTTAAAAATTAATCTGTCATAATTGCTACATAAATGGCAAATTTTTGACAGGAGCTTACGAAAGGTTAAATGTTCCACTTTTTGAAAGAGTTTAGGCAATTTTATGAATGTAGGGAGATTTACTTAGAATCTAATTTTTAAATTAACTAATAGATGTGAGTGTAAACATTTTGCCATTCGTAAACCTTATTAAGCGAGATAAAGTCTACTATTGGCCAGTGAAGTGTACCTAGTGTTAATTGTGTAGGTCTTAAAAAAATAACAAACGTTCACGATAGACCCAGGCGCAATGGCAATACATTTTATTAAATGTATGTAGGTACAGTCAGTCAAGAGTAGCAATGAAACAAATCTAAAGTATCTGCCACCACCCTCGTTCTTTTTTAAATGGAGATAAATTCCGTACCTACAGATCTTGTACAAAAGGATTTGCTACAGTTTAATTATTCTACATAAAGACATGTATGGTAGACACTTTTGACACGTAGTCTGATCCGTTACTTTTGATCCTGACTGTACCTACGCATTTTGATTTAATTTTTATGAATATCTATTAGTTTTCGCAGTTCGCAAAACGCTTGTACTAGTTTTTCATCGTGAATGTAAAGAATAACAGAACGAGTTAACGATTAGCCCCTCGGCGCCGTCGTTACGCTGCGCTCGCTAAATGAATGTCTCACTTTCTGAGACTTTTTTGTATTGATTGTAGATTTATTCGAACTTAGGTACGCTAAATAAATAAATAGATAAAATGTCGTGCCGTGGACAATAAACATTAAACTATAAAGGGTATATAGCTGCAATTTCTTTGTCTACCCTGAACATTTTTATAAACTAATTTCGGGTAGTTCAGTGTTGTTTTATTTATATCTCCGTTGACATTTGCTGGGACGTCAGTCTTTCCGTGACCACAGCTGGTGCAACTCAGCTGAAACGTCGGAATTAAAGGTAATAATAATGAAATTATATCGCGGTAGACCCGTTAGTGTAATTGAATATGTAAAAAAAAAACTCTGCTAGTTGAACCTAATACTGCACCTTAACAATTCGCACCCGTTTTAGTCGAACACGCCTCATAATTAATCCATAAGTACCCTAATGACTAGGGAGCCAGTATTTAGGGCCCTAGGGCCGAACCAGACCAACCGGTACCCGGTAACGACCGGTTACCGGGGTGACACAGGTGGTTCCCACGGAGGGTAACCGACTTTTGGGCGACGGTTAAATTAACCCCTAGTTACTAGACGAATAACAGCTGGCGTGAGTTTGGATTTGTTTTGTTTTATAAAGGCCGTCCGTGCCTTAATTGTAAATATTTGTCCAATAAAGTTTAAATAAATAAATAAAACTAGGACTAAATAAAATTCATGTATGGTATGTACAGTCACCTGCAATAATATGTTACTATTGGAAGCCCGCAAAAATATGTGACACACTCTTATGACTCTGCAAATAAGATCGTGTCAAATATTTTTGCGGCCTTCGTTGTGTAACATATTATTGCAGGTGACTGTACTACTTACTCCTCTAGCGCAGCGACCCAAACTGTGTCTTAGCCTCCAACACGACTGCTCGCCACTGATCCCGGTCCTGTACCGTTTACTCGCCAGTTTTCAACCCGGAGCTCGCGCAGATCAGCGTCCACCACATGCACCCATTGATTGATACCTTTTTTTTTTTTTTTTTTTTTTTTTATTGGGAGGAAAATCCGTTATGGATACCTCCGCACCGCAGGGACAGCGCGGAGGTTATGTCGGACTTTCACCGACTAAAAACCTCCCAGTAGTCTTCCTCGGCGCATTTCGGACGGCTCTGGGATCTCCAATGAACGCGCCAGTGCCGTCCTAGCGCTATGCCCCTTTGTGGGTCCCCTCTTTTTTCAGTCGCAGTCCCTAGCTGCGACCGTCTCCGACCCCGAGAACCCCTTTTAGTCGCCTTTTACGACAGGCAGGGGATACCGTAGCCGTATTCTTACGCCCGGGCTACAGGGCGCAGCGGCGACTTAATTATCGTCGCCGTCTCCTCCTCCTAGCAGGATCGGAGCGCTCCCGTTCGCGCTCAGCAATCTCCTTTTCGACCATGACCGTCTCACAAAAGGTGACAGCTGCATCCCATGCTGAGGCACTTCTCAACATTGCTGCAATGAGGCAGGGTGGGGAGAGATCTTGCCCCACTTCTCTTACTAAGACCTGCCGCTCGGACTGCCACGCTGGGCATTACTCGAGTGTGTGCTGCGCAGAGTCTAAGTCAGAACAGCAATGGTGACATCTTGCCGTCTGCTCCCGTTCTATTCTGTGTAGGTACTCACCGAAGCAGCCATGTCCGGTGAGTACCTGGGTCAGTCTATACGTCACGCGACCCTTCTTTTCCATCCATTGATTAAGGTGTGGCAGGATTGCAGTGACCACTCGCTGCCGCGTACATCTGGGTTCTTCCAGTTGCCCCCGCCAACGAGTGATGGCCTGTCTGTGGGCCCTCTCCCGAAGCACCTTAATATTTTCCGCTGCAGAGCTTCCAGCTTCTGCGCGCAAGGCGCTATAAACTCTGGCATCCATTTCCGCCATGATGTCTAGTGGCGGAGACCGTGCCAGGAGAGCAGCCGCCTCGTACGAAATTGTACGGTATCCACGAGCGACCCTAATAGATATCCGACGCTGAACGGCTAACACCTTCACTCGGCTTCGTCGGTTGCGAGTCAACCTTTCTGACCACACGGGTGCCCCGTATAGTGCAATGGACCGCACCACCCCTGCGTAAAGGCGACGTACCCCTTCCTCTGGCCCCCCGAGATTGGGCAGCAGTCTGTGCAATGCACCCGCTGTTCTTTGAATCCGAGGCACAAGCCGGTTAAAGTGCTCTTCAAAACTCCATCGACTGTCAAGCGTAAGGCCCAGGTATTTCATATACTGACCTACCCGGACTCTTACCTCTCCAACGCACACAGAGGTGGCTGAAGGTTCCCGGCCTCGTGGCAGTCCATGTAGCCAGATTGCCTCGGTCTTGTGTGGGGCAACCGTAAGACCCAAGCTGCGAATCTTATTTACAATAATTGCCACACCTAATTCCGCTAGTCTGACGGTCCTTTTGAAATCTTCCCCTTCGGCTAGGACTAGGGTGTCATCAGCATAACAGACGAGGTTGACACCGGTGGGGAGTGCTGCTCGCAGCACTGCATCATATGCGAGATTCCACAAGAGAGGACCCAATACCGACCCCTGAGGCACCCCGCACTCGACCTCCCTCTGCATGATAACGCCATATCGACCAGGATACCGGATGGTCCTGTCAGACAAGTACGCCTCGATCACGGTCCTCAGGTAAAGAGGCAGTTGATGGTAGACTAAAGCCTTCCGAATTGCACTCCAAGGAAGAGAGTTAAAAGCATTGACGATATCAAGGCTAATCGCCAACACTACTCTTCCTCGGGAAATTGCCTGCTCCGACAGCGCTCGAACGCGAAGGATCGCGTCCACTGTCGATCGACCTTGCCGGAATCCAAACTGATTATCTGACAGGTTTGGACCGTCACTGCCTAAGTGTCTGTTGATTCGGAGGGAGATAATACGCTCAAAGAGCTTACCCGCCTCATCCAACAGGCATATTGGTCGATATGCAGACGGTGAGTCGGCAGGCCGCCCTTCTTTTCGCAGGAGAACCAACTTTGCCTCCTTCCAGATCGCGGAAAAAGATCCGTATCGGAAGCAGCTGCTGTACAGTTGCGCCAGCCTATGGCCGAGCACCTCCATGGCAATCACCCATGCCCGGCCGGGAATGCCGTCGGGTCCTGGTGCTGTGTTTTTTGCGGCGAGACGTTTCACGGCCAACTTTAATTCTGCCTCGGTTACTGCTGTCTCGTTAGACCAGGCCTCCGGTTGTGGTTGCGTGATTACGTCTTCCGCAACATCTGTCGAACCCCGTGGAAACAGCGTATCCACCACTCGCCTCGTCAAGCCTGGTTCTAACGTTTCCGTCAAAGGGGGAGTCCATGGCCGTAACTTTCCTAGGACCATCTTGTATGGGCGTCCCCATGGGTCTCGATTTAGATCTTGTAACAGCTCATTCCACAGCCGAGATTTGGCTTCGGCGATTTCTTTTTGCAATGCTATAGTTGCTTCCCTGTACACTGCGTAGGTTTCCGCCTTCTCTTCAGGGGAAGAACGCCTACGCCTTCGAGCCCTCGTATACTGGCGTCGCGCTGCAAGGCAGGTCACCCTCAGCTGGGCGATACGCTCCGACCACCAGTAAACAGGTTGCCTAGATGGCTTCTTGACCCTAGGCATGGCGGCATCACAGACGTAAGTCATGGTAGAGCGGAACCATTCCGCACCCTGTTCTGGTGATCGCCATTCCTCGTTTCTCGTTTGCGCCCCCCAATCCGCCACGAGGGCCGCAGCAACCAACTTGTCTCGATCGAGACGTTTGAACGCCCAGCTCAGTTGATTACCGCGAGCCGATGTCGTCGGGTGGCTTACAGTCAGGTCCAGTATTATATGGCGGTGATCTGATAGTGTCACAATCTCCTCCGCTACTCTCCACCCTGATATCAGCCGGCTGGCAGCGGAAGTCGCCCAAGACAGGTCGACAATCGAGTCCCCCTGCCACCGAACGCAAGTGCTCACCGAGCCCTGATTTAACAGGCGGAGGTCCAGTCCAGCTGCCCAGTCCAGAACAGATCTTCCCCTTGCATTGTCCAGGTTGTTCCCCCACGCTCTGGCACGTGCGTTGAAGTCCCCCAGTATGAGTACTGGACGCGGTAGGTATCGGCGAACACAGACCTCCACACGGTCCAAGTACGCTTCATACTCGGTAATACTGCTGTTAGGAGAGATGTAGCAACCCACAATAATGATGCTGCTCCATTCTACCACAACGATTCCTGCCTCTGCGTGTAGCCCCGAGCACGTTGGATCACCTTGGCCGCCAGACCAGTATATGGCGACCGAATTTACGCTGTCACCGAACCAGCGAGGATGGTTCGGGACATGGTATGGTTCCGCCACAATAGATAGAGCAACCGACCACTCCGTGAGCGTCTGTAGAAACAAGTCTTGCGCCACACGGCAGTGGTTTAGGTTGCCCTGTAAGATTCTCTGACGGGGATTGAAGGCTATAACTCCATGGGGTCCACGCCCGAGCTATTGCTCTCTTGGGGCACCGCAGTCCTCGCAGTTGCGGTATCCTTTTGTCTATCTGCTACTGGTGGCCGAGTTATGGATGCCTTCTTGTTGCTTCTTTTTGTAGCAGAAGCACATTTTATTTTATTTTTTATTTATTTATTTTTTTATTTATTTATTTTCCCACATAGGTATACAAGATACACTTGTGTCCGTCGTGTACAATACATTATTGTTACATATCAGTTGTATTATTAGTAGTAATACTCGTAATTAAACACTTATACAGACTTATTATCTACTCTTTACGTTACAATATCACAATCATCCCAAACATTTTTATCAGTTAAATAATCTGATATTTTATAGTAGGCTTTCTTAGTTAAATTGGTTTTCACGACTCTTTTAAATTGATGGTATGGTAAATCTGTTATGTGAGTAGGTATTTTGTTGTAAAAATGGATCGATTGTCCTACAAATGACTTTCTTACTTTTCCCAATCGCAACCGCCGCACCGCAAGTTTTCCTTTGTTTCTCGTATTATAGTTATGTATGTCACTAATTTTTAGAAATTCCTCATAATGTTTCCTGGCGTACATAATAACTTCATAAATAAAGAGCGACGGTAATGTGATAATGTTTACGTCTCTAAAAAGATCTCTTATCGACGTGCGTGGTTTTAGATTATAAATAGCTCGCACCGCTCTTTTTTGAAGAACAAATATGCTCTCAACATCTGCAGCTCTTCCCCACACTAGGACTCCGTACGACATCAGACTGAAAATAGCTATAATAAACCAATTTTGCTGTATCAGCATCTGTTATTTGTCTTATTTTTTTAACGGCATAGGCAGCAGAGCATAATTTACTACTCAAGCTAGTTAGGTGCGATCCCCATTGAAGTTTTGAATCGATAGTTAAACCTAAAAAAACTGTGCTTTCCGAAAACTCTAAAACATCCTGTCCGAGAATCAAATTGGGCTTGTGACCTATTTGCTGACGGCAAGTGGAGAACCGGATACATTTAGTCTTTTTCGGGTTCAGAAGCAAGTTGTTTGTGGTAAACCAAGTCAATGTCTTATGCAAAACCGGGTTTATGATAGTCTCAGCAGTATCACTGTTTCTGGGCACTTTAAACAAGAGAGACGTGTCATCAGCGAAAAGAACTGTATCCGTTAAACCTTCGAGCACATACGGTAAGTCATTAATATAGGTCAAAAATAGAAAAGGGCCTAATATAGACCCTTGGGGAACTCCCATTTCTACCCACCTTTCGACCGATTTGCACCCCTGAACTTCTACACACTGGGTCCTTTTAGACAAATAAGATCGAATAACATCTAAAGAACTACCTCTGACGCCATAATAGCTAAGTTTTTCCAACAATGTCGAGTGATCCACACAATCGAACGCCTTGGACAAGTCGCAAAAGACACCTATAGCATCACACGAATCAATCAAGGCATCAAATATCCGTCTCACAAGATATGCTGTAGCATCAGATGTCGACCGGCCTTTGGTAAAACCAAATTGTTGAGTGTGCATGATATTATTAGAATTGAAGTGGGATAATAGTTGGTTTAGGATAATTTTTTCAAATACTTTACTCAAAGCTGGCAAAATTGAAACCGGCCGAAAGTTTGTACGCTCTTTAGGGTCCCCAGATTTGAACAGTGGGATAATTTTGCTATTTTTCATTAATTCAGGAAAAGTACCACTATCGACACATAAATTAAAGATATGACATAAATGAGGTGCTATGATGTCTATGATCGTATCGAGTAATTGCACAGAATGTCCAAAAATGTCCTTGGTTTTTTTGAGTTTTAAAGATTTGTAAGTTTTAATAAGATATAATTCAGTTATGTGATGAAACTTAAAAATAGGACCTTCTACCACATGTTCGTTTAGAAATCGTTTAGCTTCTAAACAATCAGAATTTAGAGATTTGGTCGTGTCAGCAGGGATTTTAGCAAAAAAGTTTACAAATTCATTTGCAATGTCAATATTTTCTTTAAGAGTCACACCATCGACAACTAACTCCAGTTTAGTGTTCCCTACTCTTGATTTACCCAATTCTTCGTTGATGACCGCCCATGTTGTCTTGATTTTATTGCCGGAAGACTTAACCCTATTGCTTAAGTACATTGACTTAGCTTGTATACAGACTTTTTTAAACATTTTCGAGTATTTTTTTACGAATTCAGTTAGAGACTGATCACAAAATGTAGCTTTCAAGTTATAGAGTTCAAACAAGTGGTCTCGACTTACTCGAATGCCTTTTGTAGCCCAATCGTTAAAGTATAGCTTATGTTTACGCTTTGCAGTCTTTACTGGAAATGTATGTTCATATACCTCAGTTATTAAACTAAATAAATCTGTAAAGTAACCATCTACTGTTTGATCTGCTTTAAGCCTATTATAGAATGAAAACGTTCTTTTGTCGTGTATTATATTCTCTCTAAAGCGCTCGACCCTGTCAGCAGTGATTGGTCTATAATTATATGTTGTCGTAGGAACGCATTCGATTTGAAATTGAAACGTAACCATTTGACCGGTGTGATCGGATCTCAAATTATTTATTATGTGTTTTGATGCCCAATCGGCGTTACAGAATACATTATCAATACATGTACTAGATGTAGTAGTTGTCCTAGTCGGTTCATTGAACAGATGGAGCAGGTTGTAGCATTTAAATAAATTAATTAACTTATTGCGGTTAGTTGTATTTTTTAAAAGGTCGACATGAAAATCACCACAAACTATTACAGGTTTCACACATCGAGTCGCACGCCTTAATACCTCTTCAATCGATGCTTCAAACAAATCAAAGTTACTTGCAGGCGGTCTATACACACAAACAATTAGACAACGATCCATCTCTACACATGAAATTTCAATGACTCGTTCCGCAGAAAGGGTGCAAATATCTGGCCTGGTTTTAAAATTTATAGTTTTTTTAATTAAAATCATCGTTCCCCCTCTTATTGCAGACCTTCTGCAGAACGAGCTTGCAGAAATATAGTCACCAATATTAATACATTTTTCATAGTCTCTTAACCACGTTTCCGACAAACAGATAATATCTACACAAAATTTTTCCAAAAATAAACTAATTTCCAACTCTTTTCCGGGAAGACCCTGAATGTTTTGATGTACTACTATCAAACTACTATTAGGCTTCCCGGTACGAGAAAATTTTCAATAGATACAAGTGGATCTGGTGTAATTCTGATTAAGCTGCTTTTGGTGTTACTGAAGCAATTTTTTTTAATTATGAACCATAACAGTCGAGCAATTTTGCGTTTGTCACTAAACGAACACGAAAAATTATCATTGTATGTCAAATTAATATTAAAATTATATTTATTTACATCAAATAAATAGAAGCCAGCACTTTGGACATTTGTCAAGTTATACAATATTCTGTTTATTTTGTAGATTTCATTATTAATAAAATTGGGTCCTGATAGGAAGGGCAATGTCGATATAATATAATTTTTTATGTTACAATCATAATACAGATTCAAAAGTCTTTTAAAACAACGCTCGAGTTGAGTTTTATGAATGCCAGAAAAACTACCGCTTCCTGTAAAGAAAACGAGGGTTTTTCCCTGGTAGTCTGTTGTATCTTGTGCTAGCGCTTTATCCACTAGAGTCAATAAATTTGCACCGTAGTAGCAATAATTTATAATTTTAGAATTAGGACAATATGACTTAAGCAATTTGCCCAACCCCTTGCCCAGTCCATCCGAGAAGACTATCACATGCTCGTCACTACATACGTCCGATTGGGCTTGATCAACATTTCAGGCTTCCCATGCGGTGTCCGGAGGGTTGTCCAGTATCAGCGCATATCGGACAGCTCGGTGTCGTGGCAGTGCACATCTTGGCTAAGTGTCCTGGCAGCCCGCATTTAAAACAATTCGTGCTACGATCCACAGGGTTGACACAGTGGAACCGTGAGTGTCCCTGCTCCAGGCAACGATAACATTGCAGAGGGCGCGCCACCAGTACTTGGACTCTCGCGGATATCCAGCCTACTCTAATGCGCTTCTCTCTTCCCAGTCTGTGGACAGCAGAGAGAGGGCAGCGAACCCAAGCAGTCCCTAGAGACATCGCCCCGCCACCATATATGTTTCCTACCTTGACGTCCGCCACAGAACACCCGCCCGCTTGCGAGACAGCCTTGGCCACGTCCTCGATGGTGACAGATGGGTCGAGATCCATCACCCTGAGTTCTCCCGTTTTACTTGGCCGCGTGATATTTACCTCCATATCAGCCAAGGCGGTCCGCAAGCCAGTGGCAAGTGCATCCGCCTTAACTGCACTATCGGCTCCCGGTATTTCCAACAGTAGGCCGCCATTCAGGGCGCGCTTCTGCCGTAGGGCTTCGGTGATGCCGAGATCCTCAAGTTTCAGTCGTTCCTTGGCGGCCGCCATAACTTCGCAATAGGTAGTATTTGATCCCTCCGGTATAGTGACTGTGACGGCCGCGGTTTGCGGTACCTTCGGTGGCTTGACCTGACCCTTGACCTTCCGTTTACTGGGTGCTGTTGCCTTCCTGGCTTGGGCTTTCGCCTTTACTTTGGACTTTTTGCTTGTCACTTCCACCCAGGTTTCCTTTGACTGTCTTGCTGGTGTCTGTGCCTGCTGATTGAGGGCTATCACTGGCTCCGGAGCTGTACCCGGGGTGGCAGAAGCCGGCGAGGTGCCCTTTTTGGCCTTCTTTTTGCGCTTCTTATTTATTTGCGGCGTAACTGCCGGGGCTGCTGGTGGTATCACTGGCAGTACCGCCCGCGGCATCGTCTGTGGACTGCTCCCGGTCTTTTGCCCTAGAGGTGGTCTGATAGTACCTTCCGGGAAAAACTGACTTTTGAAGTGTTCCAGCTTTCCGTCGATCATAACCTGAACCTGCTTAACGAGCGTTGGGTCGAGGCAAGATTTTACTTCCATTTCGGGCGTGCGTTGGTCTCCAGTATGTCTTTCGCGCCTCATCTCCGCCAACTCGTTGGTCAGAGTCTCCAGCTTCCTATTTAGACTCTCCATTTGTGACTTAAGTCCTTCATTTTCCTCCCGCAGGCGGTCAAAGGATGCCCTTTGTATTAACTCAGAAGTTGCCGCCTGATTTACTCGTACTGCCATGCGGACTGCGCGGGCTAGCTCTCCCTCAGAGTCTTTTGCCTGATCTGCTGCCCTTTCCATCGCTTCCAGGCTCTCAAATGCCCGGGCCGCGACATCCGCAGTGGGTTGGAGCCTCATTTGCTCCGCAAGTTCCTCCGGTACAGACAACGAGGTTTTCGCTGTTTTCTTTTTGCGAGCTGCCCCTTCGTCATTTCGGGCAGGGCGTTTCCTTGCCAGAGACGACGAAGAAGTTGCCGAAATCATTGACACCACTGACGAATCTGATTCCTCGCCTGTTGAGGATCGCGACCGAAATCGAGACCGAGTTACCCTCTCCGGGGGGAGGGGCTGCCGGAACTTTCCAGCGTCCTCAACCCCAGTACTTGGGTGGTCCTTCCGCGTCGTATTATCATTATCCATGTCCATAGCCAATTCGCCGGTTCCTTTTTTTTTCCCTTTACTGAGTGGAGGTGCGGTCCCCCGTGGCGTCCTAACTGCCGGGCTCCCCCCAGCTATGCATCTCGTCGCCGGACGCCTAACTTGAGATTCGGTCTCAGCTCGCGGCAGCACCACCTGTGTTTGCGGCACAGGTGACGCCGTCGCGGGCCCCTCTTCTTCCTTATAACTAATCGAGTGTAAGTTGCCCTCTCCAGAATACGAGGGGCGGGATTTTCCAGTCACAGCCTCTGAGGCTGTGCCTGGAAAATCAAGGGGTTGACTGTCCGCAATGCGGCAGGTACCCTCCTGGAGTAGTTCCATTTCTTTTCTTCCACTCATATTGGCTGACTCCACAGCTTCGCCCAATTGTTTACTAGGGTAAGGGTCCCCCGATGGCACTCTTGCAGCTGTTTTTTTCCCCACAGTCATACGTCCCTTCGCCGAGCGCTAGAGCTAGGGATAAAGGGGCACCTCCTAGTCCTCATCCTATAGAACTCTATTTAAAGAGCGTATGCGGAGAGCGACCTTCCCTGTGATTCCTCTTAGTTTCCCCTGTGCTGGATGCACAGGGTACTCAGCCCCCCCGCCGCGACAAGGCGGGAACCCCTGGGGGGGATTGATTGATACCTAGGTCGACCGACCGAGCGGCGCGGCGTCCTCGTATCAGTTTTCCCACAAACGCTCTTTTCACCGGCCGATCACCTCCCATTCGCTCAAGATGACCGTGCCACCGAAGCCTGGTATGGTATGTAAGAAATTATATTTCCTACCAATAAAGTTTTGATCCCTAGTATGTAAAATACTCGTGTAGTTTATGATTTTGAAAGAGGAATTAGTTGAGAGCTCAAAATTTTAGTTACTTTGACGGTGGTAATCTGTCTACAAATTCGCTTTTAAATTAAGGCCAGAGCACACCGACTGCGTGTTCGTAGGCGTGCACGTGCCCGCAGATCTTTACAAATAAACCAAATCTCACAACTTTCCTCATTTCTCATACGATTAGGTACATATACATAAGACATTAATGTATCTTGCGATCGTAATAACTAAGACTAAACACGTGTATTTGAGACATTTGCGTATCTATCCTTCGTCCTTCGCAGCACACGTGTCCGCTGCCTAGCAACCGCTGTTTAGCATCACAGTAGGTACAGATCTGTATTAACTTGAATCGCTAACTGTATTTAACCTGGCAAATATTTAGGATCTTATTATCTCTTCGATAAACCATGGGTTTAAGTTTGCAAACTTTTAGTTCCTTTTCGAAGCTGCTTTAGATGATCGTGTAGTCAAAAATTATTTACATTGTATTCCAATGTGGTAAAGTTTAAAGTTGACTAACCTTCGGTTTCCTTGGGTTTGACCTATGTTATTTCACTGATATGTGTTACAATTGTTAAATATCAAACGGAGTCGTCAACGCCATCTAGCCGAGAATAGGCCAAAGGTGTGGCGCCATCTATTCGAGAATAACTTTTTCTTGATTTCCGAGGCACGTTTTTTTCTTAGACTTTATTTACTCGTATCTTATAAGGAGTTCCATATATCTTTGGTATAAGTAACAAATAAATTATACCCAAGTGAGCGACCTTGAGCGATACTCAAAAGGTATTTTGTCAAAATCCAACAATGGCGGGGCTCAGATATCAGATAGCAGCCATGTGGCCGATTCTGAATTCACGTTCAATTTGTTATGGTTCTCACACTGACGTAGAATAAAAAAAAACAGACCAAATGCGAGTCATACTCGCGCACTAAGGGTTCCGTACCATTACATAAAAAATCACGTTTCGAATCGGGCCGTTAGCTAAAATATATATATATGGGTATCTAACATACACTAGACTAGACGTTCTGTTAATTTACTAAGGTAATCATGGCAATCAATGGAAAGCTATAAATAAACCTTTAGGCGGGGTAATGCAGTGACTCAGACTGGATTTTCCCTAGCCTATTATAGGTCTATCGTTTAACTAAGGCGGTTGGTAGGTTGTTATGGCCAGCTACAGACTGGTTAAAGGCTCAGCATGAAGCTGATTTGTAGTTTTTTAAGTAAATAAAAATGTAATAAATAATTTGAAGTCAGCAGAATTATCAGACAATATGTTTATTAGAAAGCTAAAGTAATATTTAATAGATAATGCGTTTACTCATTCGATGAATTTATGAATACAAACAATGTTATATGTGATTATTGAAATGAGTTACTTACTTATTATTGTTAATATAAAAAAATAGACAAGATGTAAATATGCATAATAAAATTTACATGTAACTTACGTTATGAATAAAGAAATTGAAATTGAATTGAATTGAATAAGTATACAAACTAGTTTTAGTCCCAAAACTCAGATACTTTCTACTAGAAAAACAACGGGCAATCATAACCACCTTAGATATGTATGAGCTTTTACACTGAACCCTTGAAAACCCTTCAAAATTATTAATAAACTATTCACCACTCAAAATTAAAGATTTATCTTGGCTTAAAAACTTCCTTCCGATATCCGCTCACACGTTTTTGTGGACAAAAAAGAGCATATTAAAGTAATCGAGATCCAGAACAATATTTAATCGAGTGTTCAAAAAACATAATAATATAAAAACTTTAAAGCGTTTATACGCCCTTATAGGATTATACAATTTTAAGGTCTATTACCAGGTACTAAGGTTGAAAGTTTCGGATTCAAATTTGAGATACCTCGTCTTGTTTTCGGTTAAGTATGTTCATCCTGCGTATGGGAACAAAAAAAGGGGTAAAAAATTTTGAAATGTGAGCAGCGGAAGCGCGGGGCGGACGTGCGACCGCAGCCTCCGAGATTCGGCCCTTCGCTGTGTTGTGAGTACGCTTGCGGATTTATGCGGGCCTGGTATGTGTGCTAATGGAAAAAATGTAATAAGTAACAGGCTAAGAGGATCCAAACTTATTGACGTCAAAATGATATCTAAGTGAATATTTTTTCTTATTACACGTGACTTATAATAGTTATAATCATATCATTTTAAGAGATTATTTTAAACAAACATTCAGCCGTATTCGAACAATGAGATACGTCAAATACTAGATATTGAAACGATATGGATTGGATAGGTCAGTGTCAAACAAGTGTCAAAAGCGACGTTTTTGTTTGGAAAAATGTCAATTTTGACACCTGTTTGTCACTGACATATCCGATCCCTATCGTTTCAATATCTAGTATTTGACGTATCTTACGACTCGATTCGGAAAATGAATTAGATTTCTACTAGACTTCAACAAGTTACGATACGGATAATTTAAAGATATTTGTAAGATAGATGTTATAAATTTGACGTTTCCGCGATTCTGGAGGCCCTCTTGAACGTTTTCGACAAGTTATGACTTAGATATCCAAGTCACATCTAGTCGATATCTAATGTAGATCTAGTTGATCTGTAAATCGTCTCATGATCTTGTGATTATCTCGAAATCCGAATAGGCCTGTCATTGTTCGAATACGGCTGATTCGTTCATTACATTCGAACTTTAATGCAACTCCTGCTCTCTAAACATTAAAAAATCTGTGTCAATTCAAGATCAGAGTTTTAAGTTCAGTGCCTATTAAAGTTACTACTAGGCATTAGAATTTAAAACCTCGCTATTTACAATAAACACCACGGTGGCGCCTATGGGACTTTGATGGAACTCAAAAAATATATCTATTTTAGTCCACGAAAGTACCAATATGTATACATTTCTACACATCAAGTACGAGCATTGTATTTCCCCCACCACGCACTTCGTACATAGCAGAGCTATCGCTATCGGCCAGAAATCTGAGCACGCGATCCGTGGATTATCCGAGGCTGACGGCCTACTTGAGCAGACCAGCATGAAACGTCGTATACGCCAACTAACATATCAAGCAGGCAGGTGTATGTAGGTGGGGGGAGTCCGAGACACATGCCCAGGCGGGACGGGAAAGTAATAAAAAAGTGGAAAAGTCAAGATATTTAATAAATAAATTGGTGATCCTGATTCCTGACACTTATTCGGCGTCGACACACGATAAGTTTGAATACTGTGATTTTTGAGAAACTGAAAGAGCCGCTATAATTGGCTCCAAAGAGCCGCATGTGGCTCCCGAGCTGATATTTGTAGCTTTATCTAGGCACCGTCAATCAGATAAGAGATCAAGAGGGCTTTGTCCAGCTGTGGGATGTGGGATACTTCGTATCGGCTAGAAATAATGATTAAAAAAAAACTGAATTGACGAATAAAATGATATACCTAATTATTGAACCTGCAGCAGTATCATGGTCGCATTTTTATCATGCCATGCGTCACTTTCGCACTTACTAATTTGTTAGAACGTGACAGGCATGGCGGCAAATGATAAAGAGCCGACCGTATAAGCCCTACTGCTCTCAAAATTTTACGTGAACAGGTTGAGAAATGCGGCCTGTAGAGAAGAACAGCGGCATACGAAAGCATTTTTTTCCAAGCTGAAACAGAGAACTTTGCTACGCTCTGAAAACAAGAGATAAGTATGAACGCCTCGTCCGCTCCAATATATCTGTCGAGTGGCGCGTTACGCCGTTTCGGCCCGGCCGCCGACCCAGTTCGGATGAACTCTGACCCCGTAAAGTTCAGACGGCAAAGTTCACAGTGCGCTGAAAATGTGCCGTAGAATGCACTGCTACGGTTCAAGGAATTCTTACCAATGATACGAGTAGAGATCATTCAGGCCTATTCGGATTTCGAGATAATCACAAGATCTTGAGACGATTTAGAGATCAACTAGATCTACATTAGATATCGACTAGATGTGACTTGGATATCTAAGTCATAACTTGTCGAAATCGTTCAAGAGGACCTCCAGAATCGCGGAAACGTCAAATTTGACAAATCTATCTTACAAATATCTTTAAATTATCCGTATCGTAACTTGTTGAAGTCTAGTAGAAATCTAATTCATTTTCCGAATCGAGCCGATAGTCTAAAAGGTACGTTATTGGAAACTAAGCCAGCTTGTTCCATCTGCACCCAAAAATATATTAATTATTTCTTCGAACAGGAGAGATAAGACTAATATTTTTACGCAACTTATTTTCAATAACCTTGCCTAATTTTATTATTCTACGAATTTTTTAAATTGGGAGCTGGCTCGTTTCTAGAGTTGGGCCAAATATGGACTTTGCCGAATACGAATATTCGGTTCTGATCATACCGAACCGAATATTCGGTTGGGCTAAAACTGCCTAAAATACAGGTCCGCGATCTGCACTCCGCACGTGTTTTTTAACCTTCCCTTCTGGAACGGCCGGAAATGTTTATGATAAGAAACTGCCTGACCACGAAGTGCACCCGCGTGACCCGCGCCAGCTAGCGGACGCCCTAAAAAAAGAATTTGTTTATTCGGTAAATATTCGGCAGTTCGAACCGAACTATTCGGCCGAACATTGAAAAATATGTCGAATATGCCGAATACCGAATAATTGCCGAATATTCGGCCCATCTCAACCTGTTTCGAAACGAAGCGAAGATTTTAAGGGGTATTTGCTTATTATATAATTCGTCTGGAACACGTACCTATATTCAATAGATACAATAAGTTCCACGTGTAAGATGTACATGCCAGATTGCTTTTAAGGTGAGAAATTAAAAGCCAACTCAGTGTGGGCGTCGTTTCCAAAGGTGCTTTTCCACAGTGGCAGTAAAAACGTTTAAAAATTAACGGTAATACTCGTTTAAGGTTGGAAATGTCGGTGTTTTGAGAACGATATTGCCTTCGTAGTCCCGGCGATAGAACTTGCCATCAACATTCGTTAAGTTTTTGAACTAAATACCTGCACTTGGTCTTGAAGACACATATCTTGTATCGCTCACCCTGTTGCCTTCACCGAAGCTAGCCAGAGAATAGAAGTTGACACCTAGAACAAAAGAGCCGACACTTTCTCGCCCAACAATTGAATGAGCATTGCTGTGACTTCTTGTCCTTATACATCTTGGATTATATTTATAGACCTTTTCTGTTATTTTAGATTATTAAAGTAGGTAAATCGAATAAATTTGTACGTGTGTGGATGGTGGGTGATGGCACTCGCGTAACCTACCTATAGCATTTTTTTCTCGTATTAAAACATTACATTGTCGGCTCTATCGCGAATTAATTTTGTTACCTTTGTTTCCGACGTTTCTACGCAGGTGCAGGTCGCGTAGCCAACATGCCAATAGCTTACGCTCCGTCATAGCGATCGAAACGCAAATGTCACTGTCGCACTAATAATATGGAAGAGTGATAGAGAGACACAAAGCGTTTCGTTGTCGTAGCGATAGCGATTGCCACCTTGGCTAGCTGGTTACACATGTCACACATGTGCTCAACAAATGTTATATCTTATTCTAGTTTTAAGTGACAAGTATATATTTTTCTTAGCTTAAGTATATAGGAAAACATCCGTAAGTATTCTTCTAAAGGCAGTCTGCACCGTGGAGTCTCACTTAACACGTGGATAACAAGTAAGTAATATGACACCGCAGTAGCAAAGTGACGTCATGTTTTAAAGAGCCCATTATGGCGGCGTCCCGTGTCAAAATACATTGTTTTAGCCATTAGTTTATGCGTAAATGTGTCAATTTATTTCAATGTATCTCAGCAATATAACGGCATTGTTTATAGTAGATTTAATGTCTACATTGCTAATATTTACCTACTGGGTCTAAATGTGCTATATCTATGTCGAGGACTAATAAGGTTTTATATAGTATTTATATTTTTTAATCGTTTTGTCTATTTGTCATTTTATTATATTGTTTTTACATTTTGTTTTCTTGTGTCAGTAAATGCTTGATGTGAATGCCGGCTTTTTCGTTCGCTCTCCGCATTACCTATCAAATGTCCTCAATTCCTAGACCATGTACCTATGTCGGCAAAAGGAAAAGTGACTTCTTCAACCAAGTCACTTTTGATACTGACAGATCCGTGCCATATATAATGCAGATCGAATTCATATCCTGTAATTAAAATTAGAATACGCCAACAGGGAGTTATTTTAGCTTGCATTTTCTTCACGATCTCTAGGGAAAGAGCTGAACTGTTTTCATAATATTTAATAGACCGGTAGGTATCAAGTTTTATGGAAGCACCGCCACTAAGGGCCGGTATAGACGGACTGCAACCCGACTGCATTTTGTATGGGAACTGCACGCTGACCGACTGACAGTGCAGTCGGCGTGCAGGCAGCGTGCAGTTCCCATATAAATTACAGACCGGTTGCAGTCCGTCTGTGTATCGGCCCTAATAATAAGAGTTCAGGTTAAAGAAGAGCGGCCCGATTCGAACTTTAAGATACGTCAATTAATAGATCTCGAAACGATATGGATTAGATATGTAAGTGTCAAATGTGACGTTTCTTCAAACATTCAAACAAAAACGTCACTTTTGACACTGACGGCTCGATTCGGAAAATGAATTAGATTTCTACTAGACCTCAACAAGTTACGATACGGATAATTTAAAGATATTTGTAAGATAGATATGTAAAATTTGACGTTTCCGCGATTCTGGAGGTCCTCGAATCTCTTGAACGATTTCGACAAGTTATGACTTAGATATCCAAGTCACATCTAGTCGATATATATATCTAATGTAGATCTAGTTGATCTCTAAATCGTCTCAAGATCTAGTGATTATCTCGAAATCCGAATAGGCCTGTGACACATCTAATCCATATCGTTTCTAGATCTATTAATTGACGTATCTTAAAGTTCGAATCGGGCAGGAGGTCGAACTAGCACGAATTCTAGAGGTCGTAATCTCACCCTCTGGATGGAACCCAAAGTGGCCATGCGCTTGATGACGTCACAGGTCGGCAGATGAGTCGTTAACCGCGCAGGCGACGCCGCGGCGCGACGCTAACCTTTTATTGCTTTACGAAGAGTGCAAAAGTGCGCTATTTCGCTTTAAGGGCGGAAAGCATGCAATTATCTGTGTGATAGACGAGTAGGGGTGCGCGAACTGTTATTTGACAGTTGGTGACGTCATAAGTTTTGAGACATTGACTTTCAAGCAGTTGAATGCATTGCAAATGAAAAAGGATGATGGTGACTTTTTTATACCTATATATACTTGCTTTGCACAAAAATCTATCTATCTAGGCTATCTGCGTCAGGTTACCTTTCCACTGAGGCGGAAATGAGAGAAATGACCAGTAGCATTGGTTGTAATCCAGCGAATCGTCGAATCGGAGAAGAGATGTGTTATTGATTGGTTCCTCTCGTCTCCATTCGTCTCGGTCTCAGTAGAAAGGCACCCTAAGTATGAATCAAGCGGGAAATCCCAATGAGGCATACCTACTGTTAGAACAAGGTACAAGGAGTTAGTCCAACGCTAAATTTACACTGACTGGACAGTACGAGTAACACCGTATGGGCGCCCTATACTTGAGGTAGCGCGTGGTGTGCAGATGAGCATTTCTCAAAAAGTTTGTACATTTCGATCACATCTTAGATTTCTATAAAAATTGGTATGCTGGTAAAGTATAATGAAGCTGAACTACTTCCACCATATTTTCCAAAATGTCCCAAAAAGTTTCTATTAAACATTCCTTTTTTGTTACCAGATTTCCTTACACATTTGGTAACAAAAAAGGAATGTTTCATAGAAACTTTCTAGGACATTTTGGGAAATATGGCGGAAATGTACAAACTTTTTGAGAAATGCTCAGATTTGGAAATAAATCATAAATCATTTATTTTTCGTGATAAACTTAGTGTAGGTACATACAAAAGTAAATAAGGTTTAAGGTTTAATTAAGGTTAAATCGCAATGGAAATCGTTCATGACCTCACTAGCGCGAGTTTTTTTATCATTTACTGGATAAATATATAGTGTATTGTATCTTAAATTCTTAACCATTTTTTAATATTCATTTAATATTCACGGCCCGATTCGAACTTTAAAATACGTCAAATATTACGTCTAGATAGTAGATATATGAGTTAGACATGTCAGCGTCAAAAGTGACGTTTTTGTTTGAAGAAACATCACTTTTGACACTGACGTTAGTTGATGTTGGGTTTTTTTTAGTGTATGGTTGTCGCCAAGAGCACTTTTAAGATCTCATCTTTTTATTCATTTCTTGAGATATGTTACTGGCCTAATTATGAAAATTAAACAATCGAATTCAGCTTCAGTCCCCAGTATAAAAAAACCAAAGTCTAACAAGTGCCAAGCAATATAGCTACGTGAAAATTATTTATAGCAAGGCTCTTTGTACACCACAATGTGAAAACAATACAAATGAAATTTGCTTAGAAAAACAGCTTCGCGTTTTGTATACAAGCAGAAGCCTCGGTGGAAGCTAGTAGGCACGTACCCAGTAATTACTCGTACTTTGAATCTACTGATGATGTCGCTTATAATAGTTATAATAAACTATTGTTTCTAAAGTTTAGTATGTATGTATGTATAAACTCTTTATTGTACAAAACACAAAACACAAATTTATGGCACAGGCATAGACTAGGAATCCTCTAGACCGGCGGTCGGCAACCTGCGGCCCGCGGGCCGCATGCGGCTCGTGAAACTGTCACTAGCGGCCTGCGAGCCTCTCTGGCTATGTAATATTGAGAAACGACAATGTCTGATAAAGTCATAAATATTAACAAAGTGCGGCCCGCGTCAACTTACTCATCGTTAACTACGCTACTAAAACTACGCAAAAAAAGGTTGCCGACCGCTGCTCTAGACGGAGTTTAGAGCAATTATTTCATGAAACCGATGCTGCCAAAAATACGGGGGTGTGGGGGACGAGGTGAGCGAGGTCCCGTGCCGTGATTAGTCCGTTCAAAGACACGGACGTCACACAGACACTTTCGACTCGAAAATGGAGTGCAACTACAAATAAAATCCTTTTAACTACAATTAACTACAAACAAAATACTATAAGAAAAAAAATATAAATAAAAAATTGGTCAAGGTCGGGTGCCAAGTTCACAGAGGTGTAAAACTACCGTATGCGTGGCAAAGCTACTATGCTCAGTCTGGAGGATGTCTTGTCTGTGGGTACAGGATAGGCAAAGGCAGTTTAGTCGAATTGATTGAAACATTCTAAAGGCTGTACAAATAATTTTGATGTACCATCGCCCGCACTGTTAACTGACAGCTCGTAAACCTTATTACAAAAGGCATAAGGTCCACCGATGGACAGTGAAGAGTGTTGCTGTTTGTACAATCCTGTACTATTCAGTAAGTCCCGCTGTTTAGAGACTGATACTGAAAATTTACATGACAACCGTAGATTTGAGGTCTGAGGTCTGAGCGGGAGGGTGCGGGGGCAAGCGGGGCCAGGCGTGGCTCACTCCGCGATTTCGTCGCTTTGCTTCAGGTAGCTAAAAGTACATCCGTTCTGCCCCAATTTTGGGGAAAGCCATAAGCCGCGCGTGGCGCTGTCGCCACCTAGCGTCCATATCTGTGCTGACCGTAATAGACGCTTTTTGTTAGAGAGTGAGTCTTCTGTACCTAGTACTATTATTTATTCTGTGGCGGGGCTTCATTTCGCTTCCTTGAACTTTCTGATGTTCCGTTGGGAAGTCTCCAAAATTGCGAAATTTCTACTTGGTGGAATTGAAAATTGTCATTACCAAAACGAAAGTTTCCTTTGTTTCTTGTAAATTTTCCTAAAATTTCTAAGAACTTTTCCAACTTCTTGGAAATTTTCCATTAACTTGCACGTCACCGTAAGTAATTTCAATTGTTTTCATAAAATCTCACTGAGATATTTAATTTAATATGAGAGGTGAACATTTATGTTGAAATCTTGCAATGATGATATATTCAATAGTAGACTGTAGTGTTCCTGAAGACTGCATCTCAAACACAAAGACAACAATGGAGCGCTCCAGACGACGCAGCTACAATATTTGTGCCAGTATGTTGACTTCGTACTTTGTTAACGCTGCTACTGGAGGTTGTCTGGAAGAGATCACTTTTTAGCGATTAGACCGCCTGTTGTTACTTAGTCTTATTAATCTTTTTACTTCATTCTGTGTGTATTTTTAACTTTATTGTGCACAATATATCATATTTAGTACTTACACTCACTTACTACTGTGCATATTTAACGTAAAAGTTTAATATGTCAGTACCACTCCCACCAGTTTTGACATTGATATATCCGCTCACGTCTACGTAACTTACTTTCTAGATATGAATCTCGCTCATACTCGCATATTAGTGCAAGCGAGATGTGTAGAAATTAAATTACGTAGACGTGAACGAATATGTCAATGTTAAAACTGATGGTTGAAACTTAAATAATGTTTGGAAATAGTCACGTGACTTTTCGTAACATCTGTCATCTTGATACTTTTTAGGGTTCCGTACCCAAAGGGTAAAACGGGACCCTATTACTAAGACTCCGCTGTCCGTCCGTCCGTCTGTCACCAGGCTGTATCTCACGAATCGTGATAGCTAGGCAGTTGAAATTTTCACAGATGATGTATTTCTGTTGCCGCTATAACAACAAATACTAAAAAGTACGAAACTCTCGGTGGGCGAGTCCGACTCGCACTTGTCCGATTTTTTCTTTTCGTTTGCAATTTGTCGATGTACGATTGTCATCTTGGTTAAGTGTCTAAACAGTTACACAATATATTTAGGTACTTGTATGATACAAGATGACAGTATTTTAAGATTCCGTGGACGATTTTGTGGTATTATTTTAAAATAACTGAATTTTAAAGTAAATCATGTCTTTATGTAACTTTATTTGCCATTTACGAGTATATTATGCTATTAAAAATACACAAACAGCACTTGCATAAGCAGTGCGTACAAGGCGTTTGTGTGAAGTTAAAACACCGATAACAAAATAGTTACTGTAGCGAAGCCGCCAGGTGAACAACTTCGCAAGTTCGGCGACGAAGTGTTTGGCTCCAATTATTAAAGCACCTACATTTAAAATGTTGCTGCTTTAATAAATAAGGTACTCACGCTTTGCGCAAATTTACTATTTCGCGTTTTATTTGTCCTAAACTATACATATTTATTTTGAAACACGCTGGCTCCCCGAAATCTAAAAAAAATCTTAATTAAATAGGTATCTACAAATAATTATCGTTAAAATCTAGGAGTTTATGTACCTATATTTTCAACATTTTTATACATGTGCTCTAACGATTTCGATGAAATTTGCGGGGCAAAAATCGATCTAGGTGTTATCTCTGGGATAACGCGCATTTTTAGGTTTTTATATTGTACGTTTTTCGTGCAAATCTCGGTCTCCCAGATATTAGTTAATTAACACATAGGTAGGGTTGCCATAATTAGTCGGAACTGATAAGGGACAGTGGTATTCTAGAGCAGGGGTCTCCAAACTTTTTTTACCTGAGGGCCATATTGCGCCTCAGAAACTTTCGCGCGGGCCACCGAGGGGGGGGGGTGTATCTGGTTGGTTGCTGCTGTTTGGAGCCCAGCTTTGGAGAGCCCTGTTCTAGAGCGCTATTAATTGACTAAGCCCCACGGTAAGCTCAAGAAGGCTTGTGTTATGGGACCGGTCGACAAAATACGGGACAAAAACGGGACCAGTAAAAATACGGGACGTGATACTTAAATACAGTGACAGTCCCGTATATACGGGACGTATGGCAACCCTACACATAGGTGATTTAGGTACAATGCCAGCGCGAGGTCCGCGCTACGAGCGTAGCCGTACACGGGAAAAATTGTATGTACATATGTAGCGAAAAGCGCCTGCGAACAGAGAACCCGCATGGCGGGTTGTTGGCAGTGAATGTGTTCAAAGTTTTGCCCCAATAGACTAGCCTAGAATATTCGTAGCCTAAAATATTGATAAACAATTCTATAAAAAGTTCCATACTAAACGGCAATTTCATTAATAAATACGTAGGAATATGACGCACCGGTGGCGCCCTGTGCGGCTCCACCCCTAAGCTTACAATCATTAGTCATACATTACTTATACCTACTTTTCGTCGGCATCGTCATCGGTAATCCATAATTACCTCAAATTGGTCATACACTGAATACCTGGGTAAATGTTGGTTTATTTTTATTGTTACGATTACTAGCATTTATTAGGCAATCATTTCGTCGATAATGGAGAGTGGAGACAAATTTTACTTGATTTAAGAGTCTCCCACAAGTCTAAAAAGCCGCTCCCACGTCGATATTAAAGAAAGAAAGAAAGAAAGAAAAATATTTTATTTGCCAACACACATAAACACATAAGGTATAAATCAATAAATTATCTAAGTGTGCCAGCAAAAAGGCTCAAACTCCGCATAGTAGTATATTACGCTCTCATTTAAAACTACCTACATGATTAAATTAAATGAACATTTACGTAATATGTACTTGTATGTACTTATGCCGGGTACTTAAGTAGTTTTAGTTGTTTACATTTGTTATAAAAAGAAATAAACGGGTAATGTTTTTATGTTAAAAAACAATTAGTCGGTTCTCACAAAAATCAATGACTCGAGAGAACACTGACGAACATATTGGCAAGGTTTATACATAGGTACATAAAACGGTATGTTTTACATGAGAGTGAAAACACCCATGATGTTTTCTGTGTATTTATGTAATTATAAATATTTATATATTTTATACATCATTGTGTAAATACTCACAACACAAGTCTTATTGTGCTTACTGTGGGACTAAGTTTGTGTAAGTAAAGGTACACGGTGGCTCAAAAATACGTTGACTAAGAATTTTTAGGAATATTTCTCACTTAGGTACTCGTCTTTTACAAAATGTCATTTAAATGTAAGTACTTAAATCAAAGAGAACCGACCTACAACCTCCTTACTCTTCATTATAGGTACTCATTCACTTCATCTCTCCAAAACATCATCAAATATCGATTATTTCATTATCTACACTCAAGACATCGTATCTCACCGAACATTCCACGTAAATACATCTCTTTTTATACAAGAGAGTTAAAATTACGTTCAAACGGAATTACAATCAGATATTTTGGAAATTATGCCTCGTATTTTCATTGAGCCGTCTTGGAATACGACAAGCATCCTACAGCGATGCTGAGAGGCCCCTGGCCGACAGATAACTTACACAATGTCTTATATATAGATAACTACATTATAGCAAAAAGAACCTTATCCTATAATAAGTAAATTCTAAATACGAGTACCGCTGAAAACGGGATGTGGGCTTCAAAAAATAAGCCGATATATTTCGATATTCTGCCAGTCATCAAAAAGCTGTCAATAGGCGCCCCTAAGAGCTAATTGTTTATTTAAATAGCGACCCAGTGAGCACGCAATAAGGTTCGTTATCGCGCGCCCCGCAACGCGTCTCGGCCAATTTTCCCCCAGTGTTTATTTTGTACAGTAATTCTGGAGAATCACGTACTTCCCATTCATTTATATATTTAGAAAATAGCTAACAAAGGTGATGGATGGGTGTATTAAAGACACATTAAAATTTCGTTCCGTAACATTATTCTTAATCTTTTACAGTTAACTGGCAAATAAAATATCTATTATCTTTTTTATTTATAAGCATTTTCGCTCATGCTTTGCCATGTCTTCATCCCCTCAGATTAAGGAAACATTTTCTATTTCCTAGATCTTTGTTGTTAGATACCTGATGCATACTAGTAAAGCCATAAACTAATGGTTTTACTAGAATTTGATACCCAAAAGCTACATACGCTCAAACCTATATCTCGCATTCGTTCGTAACATTGTGCATATTGTATGAACAGCCCGCAGACGGACTGAACAAACACTAGCTACAACCAATCATGTACCTAGATCTAATCATGTACCAGACTATGCCTATGTACCAGTATCAGTCATTGTTGCCTTCAGCGATGATAACAAAACAAACAATAGTCCGCGCCGCACTCACGACAACAACTGCACACAGATAACCGATTCACGACTTCCAACGTGAGCTCGAAAATGGAACACCAGTTTCACACACTCACAATTTACTCACACAAGAGAAACGGCCGGGGAAATCTCCCACACTACTAGAACAGCCACTGTAACTTGAGCTCCCACCGCTCTCTAGACAAGCGGGTTAGTTTTGCTACGCGGAGCGATGAAAGTCGACTCCGGAGCTCTATATAAGCTGGTGGTTAGAGGGTGATAGGAGCTGAGCGCACACAGATGCGGGTAGGTAGGTTTCCCGGGCCCGGGCGTAGTACTAGAGACACATTGATCCAGAGGCGGCGGCACAGCGTCTGGCAACATCGATTGTGCAGTTTCCTGCAACCGGTCGTTGCCTGGCAACCGCCCACCTCGCCTCGCCTGCACCACCCGCCCCTCGAATACTCAGCTTTATTAGAATTTTATTTGCCTTACGTAATTAGTTTGTTAAACAGAAAAAGTTACGTTCTGAAAGGTTAAGTTACGTTATTACGGCTTTGTGTTTATGTTTAGGAGTTGGGACTTGGGACTTTTTTGGGGTTTTGTAAGGTTTTTTTTTACCTTTGAGATTTACGCAAATACCTTTGTTGACTGAAGACAATTAGGATTTCATAATCATGCTTGCGCAAGATATCAATTGTGTATTTATAATCTTGTATTGTTAATAAATATTCTTTATTTTTTCTTTGAAATTCTTAATTGTTATATGAGTTAGGAACTTTTTAAATGTTCATGGATTTTGCTTTTTAAATCTTATAATAATCAAAAATCTCAAACGAGCTATTGTTGACCATCAAATTATCTATAAATATTTTCTACAGTGTCAATAATATCGAAGAAAAAAATGGGGACTACGTTTGTATGGAGAAGCCGTCTATTCTTGGTGACTGCCGGCTCGATTCGGAAAATGAATTAGATTTCTACTAGACTTCAACAAGTTACGATATGGATAATTTAAAGATATTTGTAAGTAGCTGGTTTGTTACTGCACACCGTTGTATGGGGACCTTGCACTTTGAGACTATGCGCTGAAACTTGGCACAGTTGATTCGTAGCTGGTCTTGAGCAGATACAGACCGGGAGCCGTCGAGAGCCACCTCTCATTTAGTGGGGGGGGGGGAGGGGGAAAGTTCGACGCTGCCGCGCTTCACTTGGAGCAACATTTCTCTAAAACTATACCTATTAGGTCATGTAATATATCATTTTCGGATAAATTAAGGATGAGGAATCTAGTTTTGGAACAAAAACAATGCACTTTCTAACAAAAAAAAATCATAAAGTAGAAAAGACTAAAAAACGTATTTTTGATTTTCTCATAATTACCAATTTTTTTTTAAAGTGTAGCAGGAATCTGAAAACAAAAAATGCAGTCGTAAAGCTACACTTATTACGTTTAAGAAAATATATAGTTTAATATACAAAACTGTTGATAAATGGGAGATAAAAAATAATATTAAGCGTGGGTCAGAGTGATCTCAATACAAAATATTATGAATGTGGGAAAGTTACTTATAATTTGTTCTACACTCGTTTATTTTTCTTGTTTTTCGTAAATAAGTCGTAAACGGTAGCCCACAGCAAAAAATTATCTTTTACGTAAATAATCTGTTTCAGATTTCTTATAAAATAAGTACTACTGTTTTTCGCTACCATCAATATTTAAAAAAATATTGAAGGGAGAAAATAAATACTTAGGTCCCCTTTTTTAGTC